>NW_022263166.1:0-76839 GCF_002021735.2 Oncorhynchus kisutch
GGATGGATGTCTCTAACAGCAGGATGGATGTCTCTAACAGCAGGATGGATCTCCTAACAGCAGGATGGATGTCTCTAACAGCAGGATGGATGTCTCTAAACAGGATGGATGTCTCTAACAGCAGGATGGATGTCTCTAACAGCAGGATGTCTCTAACAGCAGGATGTCTCTAACAGCAGGATGATGTCTCTAACAGCAGAATGTCTCAACTAACAGCAGGATGTCTCTAACAGCAGGATGGATGTCTCTAACAGCAGGATGGATGTCTCTAACAGCAGGATGGATGTCTCTACAGCAGGATGGATGTCTCTAACAGCAGGATGGATGTCTCTAACAGCAGGATGGATGTCTCCAACAGCAGGATGGATGTCTCTAACAGCAGGATGATGTCTCTAACAGCAGGATGTCTCTACAGCAGGATGGATGTCTCTAACAGCAGGATGGATGTCTCAAACAGCAGGATGTCTCTAACAGCAGGATGGATGTCTCTAACAGCAGGATATGTCTTAACAGCAGGATGGATGTCTCTAACAGCAGGATGGATGTCTCTAACAGCAGGATGGATGTCTCTAACAGCAGGATGGATGTCTCCAACAGCAGGATGGATGTCTCTAACAGCAGGATGGATGTCTCTAACAGCAGGATGTCTCTAACAGCAGGATGGATGTCTCTAACATCAGGATGGATTTCTCTAACAGCAGGATGTCTCTAACAGCAGGATGGATGTCTCCAACAGCAGGATGTCTATAACAGCAGGATGGATGTCTCTAACAGCAGGATGGATGTCTCTAACAGCAGGATGGATGTCTCTAACAGCAGGATGGATGTCTCTAACAGCAGGATAGATGTCTCTAACAGCAGGATGGATGTCTCTAACAGCAGGATGGATGTCTCTAACAGCAGGATGTCTCTAACAGCAGGATGGATGTCTCCAACAGCAGGATGGATGTCTCTAACAGCAGGATGGATGTCTCCAACAGCAGGATGGATGTCTCTAACAGCAGGATGGATGTCTCTAACAGCAGGATGTCTCTAACAGCAGGATGGATGTCTCTAACAGCAGGATGGATGTCTCAACAGCAGGATGTCTCTAACAGCAGGATGGATGTCTCTAACAGCAGGATGGATGTCTCTAACAGCAGGATGGATGTCTCTAACAGCAGGATGGATGTCTCTAACAGCAGGATGATGTCTCTAACAGCAGGATGGATGTCTCCAACAGCAGGATGGATGTCTCTAACAGCAGGATGGATGTCTCTAACAGCAGGATTTCTCTAATAGCATGATGGATGTCTCTAACATCAGGATGGATTTCTCTAACAGCAGGATGTCTCTAACAGCAGGATGGATGTCTCTAACAGCAGGATGTCTATAACAGCAGGATGGATGTCTCTAACAGCAGGATGGATGTCTCTAACAGCAGGATGGATGTCTCTAACAGCAGGATGGATGTCTCTAACAGCAGGATGGATGTCTCTAACAGCAGGATGGATGTCTCTAACAGCAGGATGGATGTCTCTAACAGCAGGATGTCTCTAACAGCAGGATGGATGTCTCCAACAGCAGGATGGATGTCTCTAACAGCAGGATGTCTCTAACAGCAGAATGTCTCTAACAGCAGGATGTCTCTAACAGCAGGATGTCTCTAACAGCAGGATGTCTCTAACAGCAGGATGTCTCTAACAGCAGGATGGATGTCTCTAACAGCAGGATGGATGTCTATAACAGCAGGATGGATGTCTCTAACAGCAGGATGGATGTCTCTAACAGCAGGATGGATGTCTCTAACAGCAGGATGTCTTTAACAGCAGGATGTCTCTAACAGCAGGATGGATGTCTCTAACAGCAGGATGGATGTCTCTAACAGCAGGATGGATGTCTCTAACAGCAGGATGGATGTCTCTAACAGCAGGATGGATGTCTCTAACAGCAGGATGATGTCTCTAACAGCAGGATGGATGTCTCTAACAGCAGGATGGATGTCTCCAACAGCAGGATGGATGTCTCTAACAGCAGGATGGATGTCTCTAACAGCAGGATGGATGTCTCTAACAGCAGGATGGATGTCTCAACAGCAGGATTTCTTTAATAGCAGGATGGATGTCTCTAACAGCAGGATGGATGTCTCTAACAGCAGGATGTCTCTAACAGCAGGATGGATGTCTCTAACAGCAGGATGTCTCTAACAGCAGGATGTCTCTAACAGCAGGATGGATGTCTCTAACAGCAGGATGGATGTCTCTAACAGCAGGATGGATGTCTCTAACAGCAGGATGGATGTCTCTAACAGCAGGATGGATGTCTCCAACAGCAGGATGGATGTCTCTAACAGCAGGATGTCTCTAACAGCAGGATGTCTCTAACAGCAGGATGTCTCTAACAGCAGGATGTCTCTAACAGCAGGATGTCTCTAACAGCAGGATGTCTCTAACAGCAGGATGGATGTCTCTAACAGCAGGATGGATGTCTCTAACAGCAGGATGGATGTCTCTAACAGCAGGATGTCTCTAACAGCAGGATGGATGTCTCTAACAGCAGGATGGATGTCTCTAACAGCAGGATGGATGTCTCTAACAGCAGGATGTCTCTAACAGCAGGATGTCTTTAACAGCAGGATGTCTCTAACAGCAGGATGGATGTCTCTAACAGCAGGATGGATGTCTCTAACAGCAGGATGGATGTCTCTAACAGCAGGATGGATGTCTCTAACAGCAGGATGATGTCTCTAACAGCAGGATGGATGTCTCTAACAGCAGGATGGATGTCTCTAACAGCAGGATGGATGTCTCTAACAGCAGGATGGATGTCTCTAACAGCAGGATGGATGTCTCTAACAGCAGGATGTCTCTAACAGCAGGATGGATGTCTCTAACAGCAGGATGGATGTCTCTAACAGCAGGATGTCTCTAACAGCAGGATGGATGTCTCCAACAGCAGGATGTCTCCAACAGCAGGATGTCTCTAACAGCAGGATGGATGTCTCTAACAGCAGGATGGATGTCTCTAACAGCAGGATGGATGTCTCTAACAGCAGGATGGATGTCTCTAACAGCAGGATGGATGTCTCTAACAGCAGGATGTCTCTAACAGCAGGATGGATGTCTCCAACAGCAGGATGTCTCTAACAGCAGGATGGATGTCTCTAACAGCAGGATGGATGTCTCTAACAGCAGGATGGATGTCTCTAACAGCAGGATGGATGTCTCTAACAGCAGGATGGATGTCTCTAACAGCAGGATGGATGTCTCTAACAGAAGGATGGATGTCTCTAACAGCAGGATGTCTCTAACAGCAGGATGGATGTCTCTAACAGCAGGATGGATGTCTCTAACAGCAGGATGGATGTCTCTAACAGCAGGATGGATGTCTCTAACAGCAGGATGTCTCTAACAGCAGGATGGATGTCTCTAACAGCAGGATGGATGTCTCAAACAGCAGGATGTCTCTAACAGCAGGATGGATGTCTCTAACAGCAGGATTATGTCTCTAACAGCAGGATGGATGTCTCTAACAGCAGGATGGATGTCTCCAACAGCAGGTTGACTGTCTCTAACAGCAGGATGGATGTCTCCAACAGCAGGATGGATGTCTCTAACAGCAGGATGGATGTCTCTAACAGCAGGATTTCTCTAATAGCATGATGGATGTCTCTAACAGCAGGATGGATTTCTCTAACAGCAGGATGTCTCTAACAGCAGGATGGATGTCTCTAACAGCAGGATGGATGTCTCTAACAGCAGGATGGATGTCTCTAACAGCAGGATGGATGTCTCTAACAGCAGGATGGATGTCTCTAACAGCAGGATGGATGTCTCTAACAGCAGGATGGATGTCTCTAACAGCAGGATGTCTCTAACAGCAGGATGGATGTCTCCAACAGCAGGATGGATGTCTCTAACAGCAGGATGTCTCTAACAGCAGAATGTCTCTAACAGCAGGATGTCTCTAACAGCAGGATGTCTCTAACAGCAGGATGTCTCTAACAGCAGGATGTCTCTAACAGCAGGATGGATGTCTCTAACAGCAGGATGGATGTCTCTAACAGCAGGATGGATGTCTCTAACAGCAGGATGGATGTCTCTAACAGCGGGATGGATGTCTCTAACAGCAGGATGTCTCTAACAGCAGGATGTCTCTAACAGCAGGATGGATGTCTCTAACAGCAGGATGGATGTCTCTAACAGCAGGATAGATGTCTCTAACAGCAGGATGGATGTCTCTAACAGCAGGATAGATGTCTCTAACAGCAGGATGATGTCTCTAACAGCAGGATGGATGTCTCTAACAGCAGGATGGATGTCTCTAACAGCAGGATGGATGTCTCTAACAGCAGGATGGATGTCTCTAACAGCAGGATGGATGTCTCTAACAGCAGGATGGATGTCTCAACAGCAGGATTTCTTTAATAGCAGGATGGATGTCTCTAACAGCAGGATGGATGTCTCTAACAGCAGGATGTCTCTAACAGCAGGATGGATGTCTCAACAGCAGGATGTCTCTAACAGCAGGATGTCTCTAACAGCAGGATGGATGTCTCTAACAGCAGGATGGATGTCTCTAACAGCAGGATGGATGTCTCTAACAGCAGGATGGATGTCTCTAACAGCAGGATGGATGTCTCTAACAGCAGGATGGATGTCTCTAACAGCAGGATGGATGTCTCTAACATCAGGATGTCTCTAACATCAGGATGTCTCTAACAGCAGGATGTCTCTAACAGCAGGATGTCTCTAACAGCAGAATGTCTCTAACAGCAGGATGTCTCTAACAGCAGGATGGATGTCTCTAACAGCAGGATGGATGTCTCTAACAGCAGGATGGATGTCTCTAACAGCAGGATGTCTCTAACAGCAGGATGGATGTCTCTAAAAGCAGGATGGATGTCTCTAACAGCAGGATGGATGTCTCTAACAGCAGGATGTCTCTAACAGCAGGATGTCTTTAACAGCAGGATGTCTCTAACAGCAGGATGGATGTCTCTAACAGCAGGATGGATGTCTCTAACAGCAGGATGGATGTCTCTAACAGCAGGATGGATGTCTCTAACAGCAGGATGATGTCTCTAACAGCAGGATGGATGTCTCTAACAGCAGGATGGATGTCTCTAACAGCAGGATGGATGTCTCCAACAGCAGGATGGATGTCTCTAACAGCAGGATGGATGTCTCTAACAGCAGGATTTCTCTAATAGCAGGATGGATGTCTCTAACAGCAGGATGGATGTCTCTAACAGCAGGATGTCTCTAACAGCAGGATGGATGTCTCTAACAGCAGGATGTCTCTAACAGCAGGATGTCTCTAACAGCAGGATGGATGTCTCTAACAGCAGGATGGATGTCTCTAACAGCAGGATGGATGTCTCTAACAGCAGGATGGATGTCTCTAACAGCAGGATGGATGTCTCTAACAGCAGGATGTCTCTAACAGCAGGATGGATGTCTCTAACAGCAGGATGGATGTCTCTAACAGCAGGATGTCTCTAACAGCAGGATGGATGTCTCTAACAGCAGGATGTCTCTAACAGCAGGATGTCTCTAACAGCAGGATGTCTCTAACAGCAGGATGGATGTCTCTAACAGCAGGATGGATGTCTCTAACAGCAGGATGGATGTCTCTAACAGCAGGATGGATGTCTCTAACAGCAGGATGGATGTCTCTAACAGCAGGATGTCTCTAACAGCAGGATGTCTCTAACAGCAGGATGGATGTCTCTAACAGCAGGATGGATGTCTCTAACAGCAGGATGGATGTCTCTAACAGCAGGATGGATGTCTCTAACAGCAGGATGGATGTCTCTAACAGCAGGATGATGTCTCTAACAGCAGGATGGATGTCTCTAACAGCAGGATGGATGTCTCTAACAGCAGGATGGATGTCTCTAACAGCAGGATGGATGTCTCTAACAGCAGGATGGATGTCTCTAACAGCAGGATGGATGTCTCAACAGCAGGATGTCTCTAACAGCAGGATGGATGTCTCTAACAGCAGGATGGATGTCTCTAACAGCAGGATGTCTCTAACAGCAGGATGGATGTCTCCAACAGCAGGATGTCTCTAACAGCAGGATGTCTCTAACAGCAGGATGGATGTCTCTAACAGCAGGATGGATGTCTCTAACAGCAGGATGGATGTCTCTAACAGCAGGATGGATGTCTCTAACAGCAGGATGGATGTCTCCAACAGCAGGATGGATGTCTCTAACAGCAGGATGGATGTCTCTAACAGCAGGATGTCTCTAACAGCAGGATGTCTCTAACAGCAGGATGTCTCTAACAGCAGGATGTCTCTAACAGCAGGATGTCTCTAACAGCAGGATGTCTCTAACAGCAGGATGGATGTCTCTAACAGCAGGATGGATGTCTCTAACAGCAGGATGGATGTCTCTAACAGCAGGATGTCTCTAACAGCAGGATGGATGTCTCTAACAGCAGGATGGATGTCTCTAACAGCAGGATGGATGTCTCTAACAGCAGGATGGATGTCTCTAACAGCAGGATGGATGTCTCTAACAGCAGGATGGATGTCTCTAACAGCAGGATGATGTCTCTAACAGCAGGATGGATGTCTCTAACAGCAGGATGGATGTCTCTAACAGCAGGATGGATGTCTCTAACAGCAGGATGGATGTCTCTAACAGCAGGATGGATGTCTCTAACAGCAGGATGTCTCTAACAGCAGGATGGATGTCTCTAACAGCAGGATGGATGTCTCTAACAGCAGGATGTCTCTAACAGCAGGATGGATGTCTCCAACAGCAGGATGTCTCTAACAGCAGGATGTCTCTAACAGCAGGATGGATGTCTCTAACAGCAGGATGGATGTCTCTAACAGCAGGATGTCTCTAACAGCAGGATGGATGTCTCTAACAGCAGGATGGATGTCTCTAACAGCAGGATGATGTCTCTAACAGCAGGATGGATGTCTCTAACAGCAGGATGGATGTCTCTAACAGCAGGATGGATGTCTCTAACAGCAGGATGGATGTCTCTAACAGCAGGATGGATGTCTCTAACAGCAGGATGTCTCTAACAGCAGGATGGATGTCTCTAACAGCAGGATGGATGTCTCTAACAGCAGGATGTCTCTAACAGCAGGATGGATGTCTCTAACAGCAGGATGTCTCTAACAGCAGGATGTCTCTAACAGCAGGATGGATGTCTCTAACAGCAGGATGGATGTCTCTAACAGCAGGATGTCTCTAACAGCAGGATGGATGTCTCTAACAGCAGGATGGATGTCTCTAACAGCAGGATGTCTCTAACAGCAGGATGGATGTCTCTAACAGCAGGATGTCTCTAACAGCAGGATGTCTCTAACAGCAGGATGGATGTCTCTAACAGCAGGATGGATGTCTCTAACAGCAGGATGGATGTCTCTAACAGCAGGATGGATGTCTCTAACAGCAGGATGGATGTCTCTAACAGCAGGATGGATGTCTCCAACAGCAGGATGGATGTCTCTAACATCAGGATGTCTCTAACATCAGGATGTCTCTAACATCAGGATGTCTCTAACAGCAGGATGTCTCTAACAGCAGAATGTCTCTAACAGCAGGATGTCTCTAACAGCAGGATGGATGTCTCTAACAGCAGGATGGATGTCTCTAACAGCAGGATGGATGTCTCTAACAGCAGGATGTCTCTAACAGCAGGATGGATGTCTCTAACAGCAGGATGGATGTCTCTAACAGCAGGATGGATGTCTCTAACAGCAGGATAGATGTCTCTAACAGCAGGATGGATGTCTCTAACAGCAGGATAGATGTCTCTAACAGCAGGATGATGTCTCTAACAGCAGGATGGATGTCTCTAACAGCAGGATGGATGTCTCTAACAGCAAGATGGATGTCTCCAACAGCAGAATGGATGTCTGTAACAGCAGGATTTCTCTAATAGCAGGATGGATGTCTCTAACAGCAGGATGGATGTCTCTAACAGCAGGATGTCTCTAACAGCAGGATGGATGTCTCTAACAGCAGGATGTCTCTAACAGCAGGATGTCTCTAACAGCAGGATGGATGTCTCTAACAGCAGGATGGATGTCTCTAACAGCAGGATGGATGTCTCTAACAGCAGGATGGATGTCTCTAACAGCAGGATGGATGTCTCTAACAGCAGGATGTCTCTAACAGCAGGATGGATGTCTCTAACAGCAGGATGGATGTCTCTAACAGCAGGATGTCTCTAACAGCAGGATGGATGTCTCTAACAGCAGGATGTCTCTAACAGCAGGATGGATGTCTCTAACAGCAGGATGGATGTCTCTAACAGCAGGATGTCTCTAACAGCAGGATGTCTCTAACAGCAGGATGTCTCTAACAGCAGGATGTCTCTAACAGCAGGATGTCTCTAACAGCAGGATGGATGTCTCTAACAGCAGGATGGATGTCTCTAACAGCAGGATGGATGTCTCTAACAGCAGGATGGATGTCTCTAACAGCAGGATGGATGTCTCTAACAGCAGGATGGATGTCTCTAACAGCAGGATGGATGTCTCTAACAGCAGGATGTCTCTAACAGCAGGATGTCTCTAACAGCAGGATGTCTCTAACAGCAGGATGGATGTCTCTAACAGCAGGATGGATGTCTCTAACAGCAGGATGGATGTCTCTAACAGCAGGATGGATGTCTCTAACAGCAGGATGGATGTCTCTAACAGCAGGATGGATGTCTCCAACAGCAGGATGGATGTCTCTAACAGCAGGATGTCTCTAACAGCAGGATGTCTCTAACAGCAGGATGTCTCTAACAGCAGGATGTCTCTAACAGCAGGATGTCTCTAACAGCAGGATGTATCTAACAGCAGGATGGATGTCTCTAACAGCAGGATGGATGTCTCTAACAGCAGGATGGATGTCTCTAACAGCAGGATGTCTCTAACAGCAGGATGGATGTCTCGAACAGCAGGATGGATGTCTCTAACAGCAGGATGTCTCTAACAGCAGGATGTCTCTAACAGCAGGATGTCTCTAACAACAGAATGTCTCTAACAGCAGGATGTCTCCAACAGCAGGATGGATGTCTCTAACAGCAGGATGGATGTCTCTAACAGCAGGATGGATGTCTCTAACAGCAGGATGGATGTCTCTAACAGCAGGATGGATGTCTCTAACAGCAGGATGGATGTCTCTAACAGCAGGATGGATGTCTCTAACAGCAGGATGTCTCTAACAGCAGGATGTCTCTAACAGCAGGATGTCTCTAACAGCAGGATGGATGTCTCTAACAGCAGGATGGATGTCTCTAACAGCAGGATGGATGTCTCTAACAGCAGGATGGATGTCTCTAACAGCAGGATGGATGTCTCCAACAGCAGGATGGATGTCTCCAACAGCAGGATGGATGTCTCTAACATCAGGATGTCTCTAACAGCAGGATGTCTCTAACAGCAGGATGTCTCTAACAGCAGGATGTCTCTAACAGCAGGATGTCTCTAACAGCAGAATGTCTCTAACAGCAGGATGTCTCTAACAGCAGGATGGATGTCTCTAACAGCAGGATGGATGTCTCTAACAGCAGGATGGATGTCTCTAACAGCAGGATGTCTCTAACAGCAGGATGGATGTCTCTAACAGCAGGATGGATGTCTCTAACAGCAGGATGGATGTCTCTAACAGCAGGATGTCTCTAACAGCAGGATGTCTTTAACAGCAGGATGTCTCTAACAGCAGGATGGATGTCTCTAACAGCAGGATAGATGTCTCTAACAGCAGGATGGATGTCTCTAACAGCAGGATAGATGTCTCTAACAGCAGGATGATGTCTCTAACAGCAGGATGGATGTCTCTAACAGCAGGATGGATGTCTCTAACAGCAAGATGGATGTCTCCAACAGCAGGATGGATGTCTCTAACAGCAGGATGGATGTCTGTAACAGCAGGATTTCTCTAATAGCAGGATGGATGTCTCTAACAGCAGGATGGATGTCTCTAACAGCAGGATGTCTCTAACAGCAGGATGGATGTCTCCAACAGCAGGATGTCTCCAACAGCAGGATGTCTCTAACAGCAGGATGGATGTCTCTAACAGCAGGATGGATGTCTCTAACAGCAGGATAGATGTCTCTAACAGCAGGATGGATGTCTCTAACAGCAGGATGGATGTCTCTAACAGCAGGATGTCTCTAACAGCAGGATGGATGTCTCTAACAGCAGGATGGATGTCTCTAACAGCAGGATGTCTCTAACAGCAGGATGGATGTCTCTAACAGCAGGATGTCTCTAACAGCAGGATGGATGTCTCTAACAGCAGGATGGATGTCTCTAACAGCAGGATGTCTCTAACAGCAGGATGTCTCTAACAGCAGGATGTCTCTAACAGCAGGATGTCTCTAACAGCAGGATGTCTCTAACAGCAGGATGGATGTCTCTAACAGCAGGATGGATGTCTCTAACAGCAGGATGGATGTCTCTAACAGCAGGATGGATGTCTCTAACAGCAGGATGGATGTCTCTAACAGCAGGATGGATGTCTCTAACAGCAGGATGGATGTCTCTAACAGCAGGATGTCTCTAACAGCAGGATGTCTCTAACAGCAGGATGTCTCTAACAGCAGGATGTCTCTAACAGCAGGATGGATGTCTCTAACAGCAGGATGGATGTCTCTAACAGCAGGATGGATGTCTCTAACAGCAGGATGGATGTCTCTAACAGCAGGATGGATGTCTCTAACAGCAGGATGGATGTCTCTAACAGCAGGATGGATGTCTCTAACAGCAGGATAGATGTCTCTAACAGCAGGATGTCTCTAACAGCAGGATGGATGTCTCTAACAGCAGGATGGATGTCTCAAACAGCAGGATGTCTCTAACAGCAGGATGGATGTCTCTAACAGCAGGATGATGTCTCTAACAGCAGGATGGATGTCTCTAACAGCAGGATGGATGTCTCCAACAGCAGGATGGATGTCTCTAACAGCAGGATGGATGTCTCTAACAGCAGGATGGATGTCTCTAACAGCAGGATGGATGTCTCTAACAGCAGGATTTCTCTAATAGCATGATGGATGTCTCTAACAGCAGGATGGATTTCTCTAACAGCAGGATGTCTCTAACAGCAGGATGGATGTCTCCAACAGCAGGATGTCTATAACAGCAGGATGGATGTCTCTAACAGCAGGATGGATGTCTCTGACAGCAGGATGGATGTCTCTAACAGCAGGATGGATGTCTCTAACAGCAGGATGGATGTCTCTAACAGCAGGATGGATGTCTCTAACAGCAGGATGGATGTCTCCAACAGCAGGATGGATGTCTCTAACAGCAGGATGGATGTCTCACAGCAGGATGTCTCTAACAGCAGGATGGATGTCTCTAACAGCAGGATGGATGTCTCTAACAGCAGGATGGATCTCTAACAGCAGGATGGATGTCTAACAGCAGGCAGGATGTCTCTAACAGCAGGATGGATGTCTCTAACAGCAGGATGGATGTCTCTAACAGCAGGATGTCTCTAACAGCAGGATGTCTCTAACAGCAGGATGGATGTCTCTAACAGCAGGATGGATGTCTCTAACAGCAGGATGGATGTCTCTAACAGCAGGATGGATGTCTCTAACAGCAGGATGGATGTCTCTAACAGCAGGATGGATGTCTCTAACAGCAGGATGGATGTCTCTAACAGCAGGATGGATGTCTCTAACAGCAGGATGGATGTCTCTAACAGCAGGATGGATGTCTCTAACAGCAGGATGTCTCTAACAGCAGGATGTCTCTAACAGCAGGATGTCTCTAACAGCAGGATGTCTCTAACAGCAGGATGGATGTCTCTAACAGCAGGATGGATGTCTCTAACAGCAGGATGGATGTCTCTAACAGCAGGATGGATGTCTCTAACAGCAGGATGTCTCTAACAGCAGGATGTCTCTAACAGCAGGATGTCTCTAACAGCAGGATGGATGTCTCTAACAGCAGGATGGATGTCTCTAACAGCAGGATGGATGTCTCTAACAGCAGGATGGATGTCTCTAACAGCAGGATGATGTCTCTAACAGCAGGATGGATGTCTCTAACAGCAGGATGGATGTCTCTAACAGCAGGATGGATGTCTCCAACAGCAGGATGGATGTCTCTAACAGCAGGATGGATGTCTCTAACAGCAGGATTTCTCTAATAGCAGGATGGATGTCTCTAACAGCAGGATGGATGTCTCTAACAGCAGGATGTCTCTAACAGCAGGATGGATGTCTCCAACAGCAGGATGTCTCTAACAGCAGGATGTCTCTAACAGCAGGATGGATGTCTCTAACAGCAGGATGGATGTCTCTAACAGCAGGATGGATGTCTCTAACAGCAGGATGGATGTCTCTAACAGCAGGATGGATGTCTCTAACAGCAGGATGTCTCTAACAGCAGGATGGATGTCTCCAACAGCAGGATGGATGTCTCTAACAGCAGGATGTCTCTAACAGCAGGATGATGTCTCTAACAGCAGGATGTCTCGAACAGCAGGATGGATGTCTCTAACAGCAGGATGTCTCTAACAGCAGGATGTCTCTAACAACAGAATGTCTCTAACAGCAGGATGTCTCCAACAGCAGGATGGATGTCTCTAACAGCAGGATAGATGTCTCTAACAGCAGGATGGATGTCTCTAACAGCAGAATGGATGTCTCCAACAACAGGATGGATGTCTCTAACACCAGGATGGATGTCTCCAACAGCAGGATGGATGTCTCTAACAGCAGGATGTCTCTAACAGCAGGATGTCTCTAACAGCAGGATGTCTCTAACAACAGAATGTCTCTAACAGCAGGATGTCTCCAACAGCAGGATGGATGTCTCTAACAGCAGGATAGATGTCTCTAACAGCAGGATGGATGTCTCTAACAGCAGGATGGATGTCTCTAACAGCAGGATGGATGTCTCTAACAGCAGGATGGATGTCTCTAACAGCAGGATGGATGTCTCTAACAGCAGGATGGATGTCTCTAACAGCAGGATGTCTCTAACAGCAGGATGGATGTCTCTAACAGCAGGATGGATGTCTCTAACAGCAGGATGTCTCTAACAGCAGGATGGATGTCTCTAACAGCAGGATGGATGTCTCTAACAGCAGGATGGATGTCTCTAACAGCAGGATGGATGTCTCTAACAGCAGGATGGATGTCTCTAACAGCAGGATGGATGTCTCTAACAGCAGGATGGATGTCTCTAACAGCAGGATGGATGTCTCTAACAGCAGGATGTCTCTAACAGCAGGATGGATGTCTCTAACAGCAGGATGGATGTCTCTAACAGCAGGATGTCTCTAACAGCAGGATGGATGTCTCTAACAGCAGGATGTCTCTAACAGCAGGATGGATGTCTCTAACAGCAGGATGGATGTCTCTAACAGCAGGATGGATGTCTCTAACAGCAGGATGGATGTCTCTAACAGCAGGATGGATGTCTCTAACAGCAGGATGGATGTCTCTAACAGAAGGATGGATGTCTCTAACAGCAGGATGTCTCTAACAGCAGGATGGATGTCTCTAACAGCAGGATGGATGTCTCTAACAGCAGGATGGATGTCTCTAACAGCAGGATGGATGTCTCTAACAGCAGGATGGATGTCTCTAACAGCAGGATGTCTCTAACAGCAGGATGGATGTCTCTAACAGCAGGATGGATGTCTCAAACAGCAGGATGTCTCTAACAGCAGGATGGATGTCTCTAACAGCAGGATGATGTCTCTAACAGCAGGATGGATGTCTCTAACAGCAGGATGGATGTCTCTAACAGCAGGATGATGTCTCTAACAGCAGGATGGATGTCTCTAACAGCAGGATGGATGTCTCTAACAGCAGGATGGATGTCTCTAACAGCAGGATGTCTCTAACAGCAGGATGGATGTCTCTAACAGCAGGATGGATGTCTCTAACAGCAGGATGTCTCTAACAGCAGGATGGATGTCTCCAACAGCAGGATGTCTATAACAGCAGGATGGATGTCTCTAACAGCAGGATGGATGTCTCTAACAGCAGGATGGATGTCTCTAACAGCAGGATGGATGTCTCTAACAGCAGGATGGATGTCTCTAACAGCAGGATGGATGTCTCTAACAGCAGGATGGATGTCTCTAACAGCAGGATGTCTCTAACAGCAGGATGGATGTCTCTAACAGCAGGATGGATGTCTCTAACAGCAGGATGGATGTCTCTAACAGCAGGATGGATGTCTCTAACAGCAGGATGGATGTCTCTAACAGCAGGATGTCTCTAACAGCAGGATGGATGTCTCTAACAGCAGGATGGATGTCTCTAACAGCAGGATGTCTCTAACAGCAGGATGGATGTCTCTAACAGCAGGATGTCTCTAACAGCAGGATGGATGTCTCTAACAGCAGGATGGATGTCTCTAACAGCAGGATGATGTCTCTAACAGCAGGATGGATGTCTCTAACAGCAGGATGGATGTCTCTAACAGCAGGATGGATGTCTCTAACAGCAGGATGTCTCTAACAGCAGGATGGATGTCTCTAACAGCAGGATGGATGTCTCTAACAGCAGGATGTCTCTAACAGCAGGATGGATGTCTCTAACAGCAGGATGTCTCTAACAGCAGGATGGATGTCTCTAACAGCAGGATGGATGTCTCTAACAGCAGGATGGATGTCTCTAACAGCAGGATGGATGTCTCTAACAGCAGGATGGATGTCTCTAACAGCAGGATGGATGTCTCTAACAGCAGGATGGATGTCTCTAACAGCAGGATGTCTCTAACAGCAGGATGGATGTCTCTAACAGCAGGATGGATGTCTCTAACAGCAGGATGTCTCTAACAGCAGGATGTCTCTAACAGCAGGATGTCTCTAACAGCAGGATGTCTCTAACAGCAGGATGTCTCTAACAGCAGGATGGATGTCTCTAACAGCAGGATGGATGTCTCTAACAGCAGGATGGATGTCTCTAACAGCAGGATGGATGTCTCTAACAGCAGGATGGATGTCTCTAACAGCAGGATGGATGTCTAACAGCAGGATGTCTCTAACAGCAGGATGGATGTCTCTAACAGCAGGATGGATGTCTCTAACAGCAGGATGGATGTCTCTAACAGCAGGATGTCTCTAACAGCAGGATGGATGTCTCTAACAGCAGGATGGATGTCTCTAACAGCAGGATGGATGTCTCTAACAGCAGGATGGATGTCTCTAACAGCAGGATGTCTCTAACAGCAGGATGGATGTCTCTAACAGCAGGATGGATGTCTCTAACAGCAGGATCTGTCTCTAACAGCAGGATGGATGTCTCTAACAGCAGGATGATGTCTCTAACAGCAGGATGGATGTCTCTAACAGCAGGATGGATGTCTCTAACAGCAGGATGGATCTCTAACAGCAGGATGGATGTCTCTAACAGCAGGATGGATGTCTCTAACAGCAGGATGTCTCTAACAGCAGGATGTCTCTAACAGCAGGATGTCTCTAACAGCAGGATGTCTCTAACAGCAGGATGTCTCTAACAGCAGGATGGATGTCTCTAACAGCAGGATGGATGTCTCTAACAGCAGGATGGATGTCTCTAACAGCAGGATGGATGTCTCTAACAGCAGGATGGATGTCTCTAACAGCAGGATGTCTCTAACAGCAGGATGTCTCTAACAGCAGGATGGATGTCTCTAACAGCAGGATGGATGTCTCTAACAGCAGGATGGATGTCTCTAACAGCAGGATGGATGTCTCTAACAGCAGGATGATGTCTCTAACAGCAGGATGATGTCTCTAACAGCAGGATGGATGTCTCTAACAGCAGGATGGATGTCTCTAACAGCAGGATGGATGTCTCTAACAGCAGGATGGATGTCTCTAACAGCAGGATGGATGTCTCTAACAGCAGGATGTCTCTAACAGCAGGATGGATGTCTCTAACAGCAGGATGTCTCTAACAGCAGGATGGATGTCTCTAACAGCAGGATGGATGTCTCTAACAGCAGGATGGATGTCTCTAACAGCAGGATGGATGTCTCTAACAGCAGGATGGATGTCTCTAACAGCAGGATGTCTCTAACAGCAGGATGGATGTCTCTAACAGCAGGATGGATGTCTCTAACAGCAGGATGTCTCTAACAGCAGGATGGATGTCTCTAACAGCAGGATGTCTCTAACAGCAGGATGTCTCTAACAGCAGGATGTCTCTAACAGCAGGATGTCTCTAACAGCAGGATGTCTCTAACAGCAGGATGTCTCTAACAGCAGGATGGATGTCTCTAACAGCAGGATGGATGTCTCTAACAGCAGGATGGATGTCTCTAACAGCAGGATGGATGTCTCTAACAGCAGGATGGATGTCTCTAACAGCAGGATGGATGTCTCTAACAGCAGGATGGATGTCTCTAACAGCAGGATGGATGTCTCTAACAGCAGGATGATGTCTCTAACAGCAGGATGGATGTCTCTAACAGCAGGATGGATGTCTCTAACAGCAGGATGGATGTCTCTAACAGCAGGATGGATGTCTCTAACAGCAGGATGGATGTCTCTAACAGCAGGATGGATGTCTCTAACAGCAGGATGGATGTCTCTAACAGCAGGATGTCTCTAACAGCAGGATGGATGTCTCTAACAGCAGGATGGATGTCTCTAACAGCAGGATGGATGTCTCTAACAGCAGGATGGATGTCTCTAACAGCAGGATGGATGTCTCTAACAGCAGGATGGATGTCTCTAACAGCAGGATGTCTCTAACAGCAGGATGTCTCTAACAGCAGGATGGATGTCTCTAACAGCAGGATGTCTCTAACAGCAGGATGTCTCTAACAGCAGGATGTCTCTAACAGCAGGATGTCTCTAACAGTAGGATGTCTCTAACAGCAGGATGTCTCTAACAGCAGGATGGATGTCTCTAACAGCAGGATGTCTCTAACAACAGGATGGATGTCTCCAACAGCAGGATGTCTCTAACAGCAGGATGGATGTCTCTAACAGCAGGATGGATGTCTCTAACAGCAGGATGGATGTCTCTAACAGCAGGATGGATGTCTCTAACAGCAGGATGGATGTCTCTAACAGCAGGATGTCTCTAACAGCAGGATGGATGTCTCCAACAGCAGGATGGATGTCTCTAACAGCAGGATGTCTCTAACAGCAGGATGGATGTCTCTAACAGCAGGATGTCTCTAACAGCAGGATGTCTCTAACAGCAGGATGTCTCTAACAGCAGGATGTCTCTAACAGCAGGATGTCTCTAACAGCAGGATGTCTCTAACAGCAGGATGGATGTCTCTAACAGCAGGATGGATGTCTCTAACAGCAGGATGGATGTCTCTAACAGCAGGATGGATGTCTCTAACAGCAGGATGGATGTCTCTAACAGCAGGATGATGTCTCTAACAGCAGGATGGATGTCTCTAACAGCAGGATGGATGTCTCTAACAGCAGGATGATGTCTCTAACAGCAGGATGGATGTCTCTAACAGCAGGATGGATGTCTCTAACAGCAGGATGGATGTCTCTAACAGCAGGATGGATGTCTCTAACAGCAGGATGGATGTCTCTAACAGCAGGATAGATGTCTCTAACAGCAGGATGGATGTCTCTAACAGCAGGATGTCTCTAACAGCAGGATGGATGTCTCTAACAGCAGGATAGATGTCTCTAACAGCAGGATGGATGTCTCTAACAGCAGGATGGATGTCTCTAACAGCAGGATGGATGTCTCTAACAGCAGGATGGATGTCTCTAACAGCAGGATGTCTCTAACAGCAGGATGTCTCTAACAGCAGGATGGATGTCTCTAACAGCAGGATGTCTCTAACAGCAGGATGTCTCTAACAGCAGGATGTCTCTAACAGCAGGATGTCTCTAACAGCAGGATGTCTCTAACAGCAGGATGTCTCTAACAGCAGGATGTCTCTAACAGCAGGATGGATGTCTCTAACAGCAGGATGGATGTCTCTAACAGCAGGATGGATGTCTCTAACAGCAGGATGGATGTCTCTAACAGCAGGATGGATGTCTCTAACAGCAGGATGGATGTCTCTAACAGCAGGATGGATGTCTCTAACAGCAGGATGGATGTCTCTAACAGCAGGATGGATGTCTCTAACAGCAGGATGATGTCTCTAACAGCAGGATGGATGTCTCAAACAGCAGGATGTCTCTAACAGCAGGATGGATGTCTCTAACAGCAGGATGATGTCTCTAACAGCAGGATGGATGTCTCTAACAGCAGGATGGATGTCTCTAACAGCAGGATGGATGTCTCTAACAGCAGGATGGATGTCTCTAACAGCAGGATGGATGTCTCTAACAGCAGGATGTCTCTAACAGCAGGATGGATGTCTCTAACAGCAGGATGGATGTCTCTAACAGCAGGATGTCTCTAACAGCAGGATGGATCTCAACAGCAGGATGTCTCTAACAGCAGGATGGATGTCTCTAACAGCAGGATGGATGTCTCTAACAGCAGGATGGATGTCTCTAACAGCAGGATGGATGTCTCTAACAGCAGGATGGATGTCTCTAACAGCAGGATGGATGTCTCTAACAGCAGGATGGATCTCTCAACAGCAGGATGGATGTCTCTAACAGCAGGATTCTCTAACAGCAGGATGGATGTCTCTAACAGCAGGATGGATGTCTCTAACAGCAGGATGTCTCTAACAGCAGGATGGATGTCTCTAACAGCAGGATGTCTCCAACAGCAGGATGTCTCTAACAGCAGGATGGATGTCTCTAACAGCAGGATGGATGTCTCTAACAGCAGGATGGATGTCTCTAACAGCAGGATAGATGTCTCTAACAGCAGGATGGATGTCTCTAACAGCAGGATGGATGTCTCTAACAGCAGGATGGATGTCTCTAACAGCAGGATGGATGTCTCTAACAGCAGGATGTCTCTAACAGCAGGATGTCTCTAACAGCAGGATGTCTCTAACAGCAGGATGGATGTCTCCAACAGCAGGATGGATGTCTCTAACAGCAGGATGTCTCTAACAGCAGGGTGTCTCTAACAGCAGGATGGATGTCTCTAACAGCAGGATGTCTCTAACAGCAGGATTGATGTCTCCAACAGCAGGATGGATGTCTCTAACAGCAGGATGTCTCTAACAGCAGGATGTCTCTAACAGCAGGATGTCTCTAACAGCAGAATGTCTCTAACAGCAGGATGTCTCTAACAGCAGGATGTCTCTAACAGCAGGATGTCTCTAACAGCAGGATGTCTCTAACAGCAGGATGTCTCTAACAGCAGGATGTCTCTAACAGCAGGATGTCTCTAACAGCAGGATGGATGTCTCTAACAGCAGGATGGATGTCTCTAACAGCAGGATGGATGTCTCTAACAGCAGGATGGATGTCTCTAACAGCAGGATGTCTCTAACAGCAGGATGGATGTCTCTAACAGCAGGATGGATGTCTCTAACAGCAGGATGGATGTCTCTAACAGCAGGATGGATGTCTCTAACAGCAGGATGTCTCTAACAGCAGGATGGATGTCTCTAACAGCAGGATGGATGTCTCTAACAGCAGGATGTCTCTAACAGCAGAATGTCTCTAACAGCAGGATGTCTCTAACAGCAGGATGTCTCTAACAGCAGGATGTCTCTAACAGCAGGATGTCTCTAACAGCAGGATGGATGTCTCTAACAGCAGGATGGATGTCTCTAACAGCAGGATGGATGTCTCTAACAGCAGGATGGATGTCTCTAACAGCAGGATGTCTCTAACAGCAGGATGGATGTCTCTAACAGCAGGATGGATGTCTCTAACAGCAGGATGTCTCTAACAGCAGGATGGATGTCTCAAACAGCAGGATGTCTCTAACAGCAGGATGGATGTCTCTAACAGCAGGATGGATGTCTCTAACAGCAGGATGGATGTCTCTAACAGCAGGATGGATGTCTCTAACAGCAGGATGGATGTCTCTAACAGCAGGATGGATGTCTCCAACAGCAGGATGGATGTCTCCAACAGCAGGATGGATGTCTCTAACAGCAGGATGTCTCTAATAGCAGGATGGATGTCTCTAACAGCAGGATGGATGTCTCTAACAGCAGGATGTCTCTAACAGCAGGATGGATGTCTCCAACAGCAGGATGTCTCTAACAGCAGGATGTCTCTAACAGCAGGATGGATGTCTCTAACAGCAGGATGGATGTCTCTAACAGCAGGATGGATGTCTCTAACAGCAGGATGATGTCTCTAACAGCAGGATGGATGTCTCTAACAGCAGGATGGATGTCTCTAACAGCAGGATGGATGTCTCTAACAGCAGGATGGATGTCTCTAACAGCAGGATGTCTCTAACAGCAGGATGTCTCTAACAGCAGGATGTCTCTAACAGCAGGATGGATGTCTCCAACAGCAGGATGGATGTCTCTAACAGCAGGATGTCTCTAACAGCAGGATGTCTCTAACAGCAGGATGGATGTCTCTAACAGCAGGATGTCTCTAACAGCAGGATGGATGTCTCCAACAGCAGGATGGATGTCTCTAACAGCAGGATGTCTCTAACAGCAGGATGTCTCTAACAGCAGGATGTCTCTAACAGCAGGATGTCTCTAACAGCAGGATGTCTCTAACAGCAGGATGTCTCTAACAGCAGGATGTCTCTAACAGCAGGATGTCTCTAACAGCAGAATGTCTCTAACAGCAGGATGTCTCTAACAGCAGGATGTCTCTAACAGCAGGATGGATGTCTCTAACAGCAGGATGGATGTCTCTAACAGCAGGATGGATGTCTCTAACAGCAGGATGGATGTCTCTAACAGCAGGATGGATGTCTCTAACAGCAGGATGGATGTCTCTAACAGCAGGATGTCTCTAACAGCAGGATGGATGTCTCCAACAGCAGGATGGATGTCTCTAACAGCAGGATGTCTCTAACAGCAGAATGTCTCTAACAGCAGGATGTCTCTAACAGCAGGATGTCTCTAACAGCAGGATGTCTCTAACAGCAGGATGTCTCTAACAGCAGGATGGATGTCTCTAACAGCAGGATGGATGTCTCTAACAGCAGGATGGATGTCTCTAACAGCAGGATGGATGTCTCTAACAGCGGGATGGATGTCTCTAACAGCAGGATGTCTTTAACAGCAGGATGTCTCTAACAGCAGGATGGATGTCTCTAACAGCAGGATGGATGTCTCTAACAGCAGGATAGATGTCTCTAACAGCAGGATGGATGTCTCTAACAGCAGGATAGATGTCTCTAACAGCAGGATGATGTCTCTAACAGCAGGATGGATGTCTCTAACAGCAGGATGGATGTCTCCAACAGCAGGATGGATGTCTCTAACAGCAGGATGGATGTCTCTAACAGCAGGATGGATGTCTCTAACAGCAGGATGTCTCTAACAACAGGATGGATGTCTCCAACAGCAGGATGTCTCTAACAGCAGGATAGATGTCCCTAACAGCAGGATGGATGTCTCTAACAGCAGGATAGATGTCTCTAACAGCAGGATAGATGTCTCTAACAGCAGGATGGATGTCTCTAACAGCAGGATGTCTCTAACAGCAGGATGGATGTCTCCAACAGCAGGATGGATGTCTCTAACAGCAGGATGTCTCTAACAGCAGGATGGATGTCTCTAACAGCAGGATGTCTCTAACAGCAGGATGTCTCTAACAGCAGAATGTCTCTAACAGCAGAATGTCTCTAACAGCAGGATGTCTCTAACAGCAGGATGTCTCTAACAGCAGGATGGATGTCTCTAACAGCAGGATGGATGTCTCTAACAGCAGGATAGATGTCTCTAACAGCAGGATGGATGTCTCTAACAGCAGGATAGATGTCTCTAACAGCAGGATGATGTCTCTAACAGCAGGATGGATGTCTCTAACAGCAGGATGGATGTCTCTAACAGCAGGATGATGTCTCTAACAGCAGGATGGATGTCTCTAACAGCAGGATGGATGTCTCTAACAGCAGGATAGATGTCTCTAACAGCAGGATAGATGTCTCTAACAGCAGGATGGATGTCTCTAACAGCAGGATAGATGTCTCTAACAGCAGGATGGATGTCTCTAACAGCAGGATGTCTCCAACAGCAGGATGGATGTCTCTAACAGCAGGATAGATGTCTCTAACAGCAGGATGGATGTCTCTAACAGCAGGATGGATGTCTCTAACAGCAGGATGGATGTCTCTAACAGCAGAATGGATGTCTCTAACAGCAGGATGTCTCTAACAGCAGGATGTCTCTAACAGCAGGATGGATGTCTCTAACAGCAGGATGTCTCTAACAGCAGGATGTCTCTAACAGCAGGATGTCTCTAACAGCAGGATGTCTCTAACAGTAGGATGTCTCTAACAGCAGGATGTCTCTAACAGCAGGATGTCTCTAACAGCAGGATGGATGTCTCTAACAGCAGGATGGATGTCTCTAACAGCAGGATGGATGTCTCTAACAGCAGGATGGATGTCTCTAACAGCAGGATGGATGTCTCTAACAGCAGGATGGATGTCTCTAACAGCAGGATGGATGTCTCTAACAGCAGGATAGATGTCTCTAACAGCAGGATGATGTCTCTAACTGCAAGATGGATGTCTCAAACAGCAGGATGTCTCTAACAGCAGGATGGATGTCTCTAACAGCAGGATGATGTCTCTAACAGCAGGATGGATGTCTCTAACAGCAGGATGGATGTCTCTAACAGCAGGATGGATGTCTCTAACAGCAGGATAGATGTCTCTAACAGCAGGATGGATGTCTCTAACAGCAGGATGTCTCTAACAGCAGGATGGATGTCTCTAACAGCAGGATAGATGTCTCTAACAGCAGGATGTCTCTAACAGCAGGATGGATGTCTCAAACAGCAGGATGTCTCTAACAGCAGGATGGATGTCTCTAACAGCAGGATGATGTCTCTAACAGCAGGATGGATGTCTCTAACAGCAGGATGGATGTCTCTAACAGCAGGATGGATGTCTCTAACAGCAGGATGGATGTCTCTAACAGCAGGATGGATGTCTCCAACAGCAGGATGGATGTCTCTAACAGCAGGATTTCTCTAATAGCAGGATGGATGTCTCTAACAGCAGGATGGATGTCTCTAACAGCAGGATGTCTCTAACAGCAGGATGGATGTCTCCAACAGCAGGATGTCTCCAACAGCAGGATGTCAATAACAGCAGGATGGATGTCTCTAACAGCAGGATGGATGTCTCTAACAGCAGGATGGATGTCTCTAACAGCAGGATGGATGTCTCTAACAGCAGGATGGATGTCTCTAACAGCAGGATAGATGTCTCTAACAGCAGGATGGATGTCTCTAACAGCAGGATGGATGTCTCTAACAGCAGGATGACTCTAACAGCAGGATGTCTCTAACAGCAGGATATCTCTAACAGCAGGATGGATGTCTCCAACAGCAGGATGGATGTCTCTAACAGCAGGATGTCTCTAACAGCAGGATGTCTCTAACAGCAGGATGGATGTCTCTAACAGCAGGATGTCTCTAACAGCAGGATGGATGTCTCCAACAGCAGGATGGATGTCTCTAACAGCAGGATGTCTCTAACAGCAGGATGTCTCTAACAGCAGGATGTCTCTAACAGCAGAATGTCTCTAACAGCAGGATGTCTCTAACAGCAGGATGTCTCTAACAGCAGGATGTCTCTAACAGCAGGATGTCTCTAACAGCAGGATGTCTCTAACAGCAGGATGTCTCTAACAGCAGGATGTCTCTAACAGCAGGATGGATGTCTCTAACAGCAGGATGGATGTCTCTAACAGCAGGATGGATGTCTCTAACAGCAGGATGTCTCTAACAGCAGGATGGATGTCTCTAACAGCAGGATGGATGTCTCTAACAGCAGGATGGATGTCTCTAACAGCAGGATGGATGTCTCTAACAGCAGGATGGATGTCTCTAACAGCAGGATGTCTCTAACAGCAGGATGGATGTCTCTAACAGCAGGATGGATGTCTCTAACAGCAGGATGTCTCTAACAGCAGGATGGATGTCTCTAACAGCAGGATGTCTCTAACAGCAGGATGTCTCTAACAGCAGGATGGATGTCTCTAACAGCAGGATGGATGTCTCTAACAGCAGGATGGATGTCTCTAACAGCAGGATGTCTCTAACAGCAGGATGGATGTCTCTAACAGCAGGATGGATGTCTCTAACAGCAGGATGTCTCTAACAGCAGGATGTCTCTAACAGCAGGATGGATGTCTCTAACAGCAGGATGTCTCTAACAGCAGGATGGATGTCTCTAACAGCAGGATGGATGTCTCTAACAGCAGGATGTCTCTAACAGCAGGATGGATGTCTCTAACAGCAGGATGTCTCTAACAGCAGGATGTCTCTAACAGCAGGATGTCTCTAACAGCAGGATGTCTCTAACAGCAGGATGGATGTCTCTAACAGCAGGATGGATGTCTCTAACAGCAGGATGGATGTCTCTAACAGCAGGATGGATGTCTCTAACAGCAGGATGGATGTCTCTAACAGCAGGATGTCTCTAACAGCAGGATGGATGTCTCTAACAGCAGGATGGATGTCTCTAACAGCAGGATGTCTCTAACAGCAGGAATGTCTCTAACAGCAGGATGTCTCTAACAGCAGGATGTCTCTAACAGCAGGATGTCTCTAACAGCAGGATGTCTCTAACAGCAGGATGTCTCTAACAGCAGGATGGATGTCTCTAACAGCAGGATGGATGTCTCTAACAGCAGGATGGATGTCTCTAACAGCAGGATGGATGTCTCTAACAGCAGGATGGATGTCTCTAACAGCAGGATGGATGTCTCTAACAGCAGGATGTCTCTAACAGCAGGATGTCTCTAACAGCAGGATGGATGTCTCTAACAGCAGGATGGATGTCTCTAACAGCAGGATGGATGTCTCTAACAGCAGGATGGATGTCTCTAACAGCAGGATGGATGTCTCTAACAGCAGGATGATGTCTCTAACAGCAGGATGGATGTCTCTAACAGCAGGATGGATGTCTCCAACAGCAGGATGGATGTCTCTAACAGCAGGATGGATGTCTCTAACAGCAGGATGGATGTCTCTAACAGCAGGATGTCTCTAACAGCAGGATGGATGTCTCTAACAGCAGGATGTCTCTAACAGCAGGATGGATGTCTCTAACAGCAGGATGGATGTCTCTAACAGCAGGATGGATGTCTCTAACAGCAGGATGGATGTCTCTAACAGCAGGATGGATGTCTCTAACAGCAGGATGTCTCTAACAGCAGGATGGATGTCTCTAACAGCAGGATGTCTCTAACAGCAGGATGGATGTCTCTAACAGCAGGATGTCTCTAACAGCAGGATGTCTCTAACAGCAGGATGTCTCTAACAGCAGGATGTCTCTAACAGCAGGATGTCTCTAACAGCAGGATGTCTCTAACAGCAGGATGGATGTCTCTAACAGCAGGATGGATGTCTCTAACAGCAGGATGGATGTCTCTAACAGCAGGATGGATGTCTCTAACAGCAGGATGGATGTCTCTAACAGCAGGATGGATGTCTCTAACAGCAGGATGGATGTCTCTAACAGCAGGATGTCTCTAACAGCAGGATGGATGTCTCTAACAGCAGGATGGATGTCTCTAACAGCAGGATGTCTCTAACAGCAGGATGGATGTCTCTAACAGCAGGATGATGTCTCTAACAGCAGGATGGATGTCTCTAACAGCAGGATGGATGTCTCTAACAGCAGGATGGATGTCTCTAACAGCAGGATGGATGTCTCTAACAGCAGGATGGATGTCTCTAACAGCAGGATGGATGTCTCTAACAGCAGGATGTCTCTAACAGCAGGATGGATGTCTCTAACAGCAGGATGGATGTCTCTAACAGCAGGATGTCTCTAACAGCAGGATGGATGTCTCCAACAGCAGGATGTCTCTAACAGCAGGATGGATGTCTCTAACAGCAGGATGGATGTCTCTAACAGCAGGATGGATGTCTCTAACAGCAGGATGGATGTCTCTAACAGCAGGATGGATGTCTCTAACAGCAGGATGGATGTCTCTAACAGCAGGATGGATGTCTCTAACAGCAGGATGTCTCTAACAGCAGGATGGATGTCTCTAACAGCAGGATGGATGTCTCTAACAGCAGGATGGATGTCTCTAACAGCAGGATGGATGTCTCTAACAGCAGGATGGATGTCTCTAACAGCAGGATGTCTCTAACAGCAGGATGGATGTCTCTAACAGCAGGATGGATGTCTCTAACAGCAGGATGTCTCTAACAGCAGGATGGATGTCTCTAACAGCAGGATGGATGTCTCTAACAGCAGGATGGATGTCTCTAACAGCAGGATGGATGTCTCTAACAGCAGGATGGATGTCTCTAACAGCAGGATGGATGTCTCTAACAGCAGGATGGATGTCTCTAACAGCAGGATGGATGTCTCTAACAGCAGGATGTCTCTAACAGCAGGATGGATGTCTCTAACAGCAGGATGGATGTCTCTAACAGCAGGATGTCTCTAACAGCAGGATGGATGTCTCTAACAGCAGGATGTCTCTAACAGCAGGATGGATGTCTCTAACAGCAGGATGGATGTCTCTAACAGCAGGATGGATGTCTCTAACAGCAGGATGGATGTCTCTAACAGCAGGATGGATGTCTCTAACAGCAGGATGGATGTCTCTAACAGCAGGATGGATGTCTCTAACAGCAGGATGTCTCTAACAGCAGGATGGATGTCTCTAACAGCAGGATGGATGTCTCTAACAGCAGGATGTCTCTAACAGCAGGATGTCTCTAACAGCAGGATGTCTCTAACAGCAGGATGTCTCTAACAGCAGGATGTCTCTAACAGCAGGATGTCTCTAACAGCAGGATGGATGTCTCTAACAGCAGGATGGATGTCTCTAACAGCAGGATGGATGTCTCTAACAGCAGGATGGATGTCTCTAACAGCAGGATGGATGTCTCTAACAGCAGGATGTCTCTAACAGCAGGATGTCTCTAACAGCAGGATGGATGTCTCTAACAGCAGGATGGATGTCTCTAACAGCAGGATGATGTCTCTAACAGCAGGATGGATGTCTCTAACAGCAGGATGGATGTCTCTAACAGCAGGATGATGTCTCTAACAGCAGGATGGATGTCTCTAACAGCAGGATGGATGTCTCTAACAGCAGGATGGATGTCTCTAACAGCAGGATGGATGTCTCTAACAGCAGGATGGATGTCTCTAACAGCAGGATGGATGTCTCAACAGCAGGATTTCTTTAAAAGCAGGATGGATGTCTCTAACAGCAGGATGGATGTCTCTAACAGCAGGATGTCTCTAACAGCAGGATGGATGTCTCTAACAGCAGGATGTCTCTAACAGCAGGATGTCTCTAACAGCAGGATGGATGTCTCTAACAGCAGGATGGATGTCTCTAACAGCAGGATGGATGTCTCTAACAGCAGGATGGATGTCTCTAACAGCAGGATGGATGTCTCTAACAGCAGGATGGATGTCTCTAACAGCAGGATGGATGTCTCTAACAGCAGGATGTCTCTAACAGCAGGATGTCTCTAACAGCAGGATGTCTCTAACAGCAGGATGTCTCTAACAGCAGGATGTCTCTAACAGCAGGATGTCTCTAACAGCAGGATGGATGTCTCTAACAGCAGGATGGATGTCTCTAACAGCAGGATGGATGTCTCTAACAGCAGGATGTCTCTAACAGCAGGATGGATGTCTCTAACAGCAGGATGGATGTCTCTAACAGCAGGATGGATGTCTCTAACAGCAGGATGTCTCTAACAGCAGGATGTCTCTAACAGCAGGATGTCTCTAACAGCAGGATGGATGTCTCTAACAGCAGGATGGATGTCTCTAACAGCAGGATGGATGTCTCTAACAGCAGGATGGATGTCTCTAACAGCAGGATGATGTCTCTAACAGCAGGATGGATGTCTCTAACAGCAGGATGGATGTCTCTAACAGCAGGATGGATGTCTCTAACAGCAGGATGGATGTCTCTAACAGCAGGATGGATGTCTCTAACAGCAGGATGTCTCTAACAGCAGGATGGATGTCTCTAACAGCAGGATGGATGTCTCTAACAGCAGGATGTCTCTAACAGCAGGATGGATGTCTCCAACAGCAGGATGTCTCTAACAGCAGGATGTCTCTAACAGCAGGATGGATGTCTCTAACAGCAGGATGGATGTCTCTAACAGCAGGATGGATGTCTCTAACAGCAGGATGGATGTCTCTAACAGCAGGATGGATGTCTCTAACAGCAGGATGTCTCTAACAGCAGGATGGATGTCTCCAACAGCAGGATGTCTCTAACAGCAGGATGGATGTCTCTAACAGCAGGATGGATGTCTCTAACAGCAGGATGGATGTCTCTAACAGCAGGATGGATGTCTCTAACAGCAGGATGGATGTCTCTAACAGCAGGATGGATGTCTCTAACAGCAGGATGGATGTCTCTAACAGCAGGATGTCTCTAACAGCAGGATGGATGTCTCTAACAGCAGGATGGATGTCTCTAACAGCAGGATGGATGTCTCTAACAGCAGGATGGATGTCTCTAACAGCAGGATGTCTCTAACAGCAGGATGGATGTCTCTAACAGCAGGATGGATGTCTCTAACAGCAGGATGTCTCTAACAGCAGGATGGATGTCTCTAACAGCAGGATTGTGTCTCTAACAGCAGGATGGATGTCTCTAACAGCAGGATGGATGTCTCTAACAGCAGGATGGATGTCTCTAACAGCAGGATGGATGTCTCTAACAGCAGGATGGATGTCTCTAACAGCAGGATGGATGTCTCTAACAGCAGGATGTCTCTAACAGCAGGATGGATGTCTCTAACAGCAGGATGGATGTCTCTAACAGCAGGATGTCTCTAACAGCAGGATGGATGTCTCTAACAGCAGGATGTCTCTAACAGCAGGATGGATGTCTCTAACAGCAGGATGGATGTCTCTAACAGCAGGATGGATGTCTCTAACAGCAGGATGGATGTCTCTAACAGCAGGATGGATGTCTCTAACAGCAGGATGGATGTCTCTAACAGCAGGATGGATGTCTCTAACAGCAGGATGTCTCTAACAGCAGGATGGATGTCTCTAACAGCAGGATGGATGTCTCTAACAGCAGGATGTCTCTAACAGCAGGATGTCTCTAACAGCAGGATGTCTCTAACAGCAGGATGTCTCTAACAGCAGGATGTCTCTAACAGCAGGATGTCTCTAACAGCAGGATGGATGTCTCTAACAGCAGGATGGATGTCTCTAACAGCAGGATGGATGTCTCTAACAGCAGGATGGATGTCTCTAACAGCAGGATGGATGTCTCTAACAGCAGGATGTCTCTAACAGCAGGATGTCTCTAACAGCAGGATGGATGTCTCTAACAGCAGGATGGATGTCTCTAACAGCAGGATGGATGTCTCTAACAGCAGGATGGATGTCTCTAACAGCAGGATGGATGTCTCTAACAGCAGGATGATGTCTCTAACAGCAGGATGGATGTCTCTAACAGCAGGATGGATGTCTCTAACAGCAGGATGGATGTCTCTAACAGCAGGATGGATGTCTCTAACAGCAGGATGGATGTCTCTAACAGCAGGATGGATGTCTCTAACAGCAGGATGTCTCTAACAGCAGGATGGATGTCTCTAACAGCAGGATGGATGTCTCTAACAGCAGGATGTCTCTAACAGCAGGATGGATGTCTCTAACAGCAGGATGTCTCTAACAGCAGGATGTCTCTAACAGCAGGATGGATGTCTCTAACAGCAGGATGGATGTCTCTAACAGCAGGATGGATGTCTCTAACAGCAGGATGGATGTCTCTAACAGCAGGATGGATGTCTCTAACAGCAGGATGGATGTCTCTAACAGCAGGATGGATGTCTCTAACAGCAGGATGTCTCTAACAGCAGGATGTCTCTAACAGCAGGATGTCTCTAACAGCAGGATGTCTCTAACAGCAGGATGTCTCTAACAGCAGGATGTCTCTAACAGCAGGATGGATGTCTCTAACAGCAGGATGGATGTCTCTAACAGCAGGATGGATGTCTCTAACAGCAGGATGTCTCTAACAGCAGGATGGATGTCTCTAACAGCAGGATGGATGTCTCTAACAGCAGGATGGATGTCTCTAACAGCAGGATGTCTCTAACAGCAGGATGTCTCTAACAGCAGGATGTCTCTAACAGCAGGATGGATGTCTCTAACAGCAGGATGGATGTCTCTAACAGCAGGATGGATGTCTCTAACAGCAGGATGGATGTCTCTAACAGCAGGATGATGTCTCTAACAGCAGGATGGATGTCTCTAACAGCAGGATGGATGTCTCTAACAGCAGGATGGATGTCTCTAACAGCAGGATGGATGTCTCTAACAGCAGGATGGATGTCTCTAACAGCAGGATGTCTCTAACAGCAGGATGGATGTCTCTAACAGCAGGATGGATGTCTCTAACAGCAGGATGTCTCTAACAGCAGGATGGATGTCTCTAACAGCAGGATGTCTCTAACAGCAGGATGTCTCTAACAGCAGGATGGATGTCTCTAACAGCAGGATGGATGTCTCTAACAGCAGGATGGATGTCTCTAACAGCAGGATGGATGTCTCTAACAGCAGGATGGATGTCTCTAACAGCAGGATGTCTCTAACAGCAGGATGGATGTCTCTAACAGCAGGATGGATGTCTCTAACAGCAGGATGTCTCTAACAGCAGGATGGATGTCTCTAACAGCAGGATGTCTCTAACAGCAGGATGTCTCTAACAGCAGGATGTCTCTAACAGCAGGATGGATGTCTCTAACAGCAGGATGGATGTCTATAACAGCAGGATGGATGTCTCTAACAGCAGGATGGATGTCTCTAACAGCAGGATGGATGTCTCTAACAGCAGGATGTCTCTAACAGCAGGATGTCTCTAACAGCAGGATGGATGTCTCTAACAGCAGGATGGATGTCTCTAACAGCAGGATGGATGTCTCTAACAGCAGGATGGATGTCTCTAACAGCAGGATGGATGTCTCTAACAGCAGGATGATGTCTCTAACAGCAGGATGGATGTCTCTAACAGCAGGATGGATGTCTCTAACAGCAGGATGGATGTCTCTAACAGCAGGATGGATGTCTCTAACAGCAGGATGGATGTCTCTAACAGCAGGATGGATGTCTCAACAGCAGGATGTCTCTAACAGCAGGATGGATGTCTCTAACAGCAGGATGGATGTCTCTAACAGCAGGATGTCTCTAACAGCAGGATGGATGTCTCTAACAGCAGGATGTCTCTAACAGCAGGATGTCTCTAACAGCAGGATGGATGTCTCTAACAGCAGGATGGATGTCTCTAACAGCAGGATGGATGTCTCTAACAGCAGGATGGATGTCTCTAACAGCAGGATGGATGTCTCTAACAGCAGGATGGATGTCTCTAACAGCAGGATGGATGTCTCTAACAGCAGGATGTCTCTAACAGCAGGATGTCTCTAACAGCAGGATGTCTCTAACAGCAGGATGTCTCTAACAGCAGGATGTCTCTAACAGCAGGATGTATCTAACAGCAGGATGGATGTCTCTAACAGCAGGATGGATGTCTCTAACAGCAGGATGGATGTCTCTAACAGCAGGATGTCTCTAACAGCAGGATGGATGTCTCTAAAAGCAGGATGGATGTCTCTAACAGCAGGATGGATGTCTCTAACAGCAGGATGGATGTCTCTAACAGCAGGATGGATGTCTCTAACAGCAGGATGGATGTCTCTAACAGCAGGATGATGTCTCTAACAGCAGGATGGATGTCTCTAACAGCAGGATGGATGTCTCTAACAGCAGGATGGATGTCTCCAACAGCAGGATGGATGTCTCTAACAGCAGAATGGATGTCTCTAACAGCAGGATGTCTCTAACAGCAGGATGGATGTCTCTAACAGCAGGATGGATGTCTCTAACAGCAGGATGTCTCTAACAGCAGGATGGATGTCTCTAACAGCAGGATGTCTCTAACAGCAGGATGTCTCTAACAGCAGGATGGATGTCTCTAACAGCAGGATGGATGTCTCTAACAGCAGGATGGATGTCTCTAACAGCAGGATGGATGTCTCTAACAGCAGGATGGATGTCTCTAACAGCAGGATGTCTCTAACAGCAGGATGGATGTCTCTAACAGCAGGATGGATGTCTCTAACAGCAGGATGTCTCTAACAGCAGGATGGATGTCTCTAACAGCAGGATGTCTCTAACAGCAGGATGGATGTCTCTAACAGCAGGATGGATGTCTCTAACAGCAGGATGTCTCTAACAGCAGGATGTCTCTAACAGCAGGATGTCTCTAACAACAGAATGTCTCTAACAGCAGGATGTCTCCAACAGCAGGATGGATGTCTCTAACAGCAGGATAGATGTCTCTAACAGCAGGATGGATGTCTCTAACAGCAGGATGGATGTCTCCAACAGCAGGATGGATGTCTCTAACAGCAGGATGGATGTCTCTAACAGCAGGATGGATGTCTCTAACAGCAGGATGTCTCTAACAGCAGGATGTCTCTAACAGCAGGATGTCTCTAACAGCAGGATGGATGTCTCTAACAGCAGGATGGATGTCTCTAACAGCAGGATGGATGTCTCTAACAGCAGGATGGATGTCTCTAACAGCAGGATGGATGTCTCTAACAGCAGGATGGATGTCTCTAACAGCAGGATGGATGTCTCTAACAGCAGGATGTCTCTAACAGCAGGATGTCTCTAACAGCAGGATGTCTCTAACAGCAGGATGTCTCTAACAGCAGGATGTCTCTAACAGCAGGATGTCTCTAACAGCAGGATGGATGTCTCTAACAGCAGGATGGATGTCTCTAACAGCAGGATGGATGTCTCTAACAGCAGGATGTCTCTAACAGCAGGATGGATGTCTCTAACAGCAGGATGGATGTCTCTAACAGCAGGATGGATGTCTCTAACAGCAGGATGTCTCTAACAGCAGGATGTCTCTAACAGCAGGATGTCTCTAACAGCAGGATGGATGTCTCTAACAGCAGGATGGATGTCTCTAACAGCAGGATGGATGTCTCTAACAGCAGGATGGATGTCTCTAACAGCAGGATGATGTCTCTAACAGCAGGATGGATGTCTCTAACAGCAGGATGGATGTCTCTAACAGCAGGATGGATGTCTCTAACAGCAGGATGGATGTCTCTAACAGCAGGATGGATGTCTCTAACAGCAGGATGTCTCTAACAGCAGGATGGATGTCTCTAACAGCAGGATGGATGTCTCTAACAGCAGGATGTCTCTAACAGCAGGATGGATGTCTCCAACAGCAGGATGTCTCTAACAGCAGGATGTCTCTAACAGCAGGATGGATGTCTCTAACAGCAGGATGGATGTCTCTAACAGCAGGATGGATGTCTCTAACAGCAGGATGGATGTCTCTAACAGCAGGATGGATGTCTCTAACAGCAGGATGTCTCTAACAGCAGGATGGATGTCTCTAACAGCAGGATGGATGTCTCTAACAGCAGGATGTCTCTAACAGCAGGATGGATGTCTCTAACAGCAGGATGTCTCTAACAGCAGGATGGATGTCTCTAACAGCAGGATGGATGTCTCTAACAGCAGGATGTCTCTAACAGCAGGATGTCTCTAACAGCAGGATGTCTCTAACAGCAGGATGTCTCTAACAGCAGGATGTCTCTAACAGCAGGATGGATGTCTCTAACAGCAGGATGGATGTCTCTAACAGCAGGATGGATGTCTCTAACAGCAGGATGGATGTCTCTAACAGCAGGATGGATGTCTCTAACAGCAGGATGGATGTCTCTAACAGCAGGATGGATGTCTCTAACAGCAGGATGTCTCTAACAGCAGGATGTCTCTAACAGCAGGATGTCTCTAACAGCAGGATGTCTCTAACAGCAGGATGGATGTCTCTAACAGCAGGATGGATGTCTCTAACAGCAGGATGGATGTCTCTAACAGCAGGATGGATGTCTCTAACAGCAGGATGGATGTCTCTAACAGCAGGATGGATGTCTCTAACAGCAGGATGGATGTCTCTAACAGCAGGATGGATGTCTCTAACAGCAGGATGTCTCTAACAGCAGGATGGATGTCTCTAACAGCAGGATGGATGTCTCTAACAGCAGGATGTCTCTAACAGCAGGATGGATGTCTCTAACAGCAGGATGGATGTCTCTAACAGCAGGATGGATGTCTCTAACAGCAGGATGGATGTCTCTAACAGCAGGATGGATGTCTCTAACAGCAGGATGGATGTCTCTAACAGCAGGATGGATGTCTCTAACAGCAGGATGGATGTCTCTAACAGCAGGATGTCTCTAACAGCAGGATGGATGTCTCTAACAGCAGGATGGATGTCTCTAACAGCAGGATGTCTCTAACAGCAGGATGGATGTCTCTAACAGCAGGATGTCTCTAACAGCAGGATGGATGTCTCTAACAGCAGGATGGATGTCTCTAACAGCAGGATGGATGTCTCTAACAGCAGGATGGATGTCTCTAACAGCAGGATGGATGTCTCTAACAGCAGGATGGATGTCTCTAACAGCAGGATGGATGTCTCTAACAGCAGGATGGATGTCTCTAACAGCAGGATGGATGTCTCTAACAGCAGGATGTCTCTAACAGCAGGATGGATGTCTCTAACAGCAGGATGGATGTCTCTAACAGCAGGATGTCTCTAACAGCAGGATGGATGTCTCTAACAGCAGGATGGATGTCTCTAACAGCAGGATGTGTCTCTAACAGCAGGATGTCTCTAACAGCAGGATGGATCTCTAACAGCAGGATGGATGTCTCTAACAGCAGGATGTCTCTAACAGCAGGATGGATGTCTCTAACAGCAGGAGGATGTCTCTAACAGCAGGATGGATGTCTCTAACAGCAGGATGGATGTCTCTAACAGCAGGATGGATGTCTCTAACAGCAGGATGGATGTCTCTAACAGCAGGATGGATGTCTCTAACAGCAGGATGGATGTCTCTAACAGCAGGATGTCTCTAACAGCAGGATGTCTCTAACAGCAGAATGTCTCTAACAGCAGGATGTCTCTAACAGCAGGATGGATGTCTCTAACAGCAGGATGGATGTCTCTAACAGCAGGATGGATGTCTCTAACAGCAGGATGTCTCTAACAGCAGGATGGATGTCTCTAACAGCAGGATGGATGTCTCTAACAGCAGGATGGATGTCTCTAACAGCAGGATGTCTCTAACAGCAGGATCTGTCTCTAACAGCAGGATGTGTCTCTAACAGCAGGATGGATGTCTCTAACAGCAGGATGGATGTCTCTAACAGCAGGATGGATGTCTCTAACAGCAGGATGGATGTCTCTAACAGCAGGATGGATGTCTCTAACAGCAGGATGGATGTCTCTAACAGCAGGATGGATGTCTCTAACAGCAGGATGGATGTCTCTAACAGCAGGATGGATGTCTCTAACAGCAGGATGGATGTCTCTAACAGCAGGATGTCTCTAACAGCAGGATGGATGTCTCTAACAGCAGGATGGATGTCTCTAACAGCAGGATGTCTCTAACAGCAGGATGGATGTCTCTAACAGCAGGATGTCTCTAACAGCAGGATGTCTCTAACAGCAGGATGTCTCTAACAGCAGGATGGATGTCTCTAACAGCAGGATGGATGTCTCTAACAGCAGGATGGATGTCTCTAACAGCAGGATGTCTCTAACAGCAGGATGTCTCTAACAGGATGGATGTCTCTAACAGCAGGATGGATGTCTCTAACAGCAGGATGTCTCTAACAGCAGGATGGATGTCTCTAACAGCAGGATGTCTCTAACAGCAGGATGGATGTCTCTAACAGCAGGATGTCTCTAACAGCAGGATGTCTCTAACAGCAGGATGGATGTCTCTAACAGCAGGATGTGTCTCTAACAGCAGGATGGATGTCTCTAACAGCAGGATGGATGTCTCTAACAGCAGGATGGATGTCTCTAACAGCAGGATGGATGTCTCTAACAGCAGGATGGATGTCTCTAACAGCAGGATGTGTCTCTAACAGCAGGATGGATGTCTCTAACAGCAGGATGTCTCTAACAGCAGGATGTCTCTAACAGCAGGATGTCTCTAACAGCAGGATGTCTCTAACAGCAGGATGTCTCTAACAGCAGGATGGATGTCTCTAACAGCAGGATGGATGTCTCTAACAGCAGGATGGATGTCTCTAACAGCAGGATGGATGTCTCTAACAGCAGGATGGATGTCTCTAACAGCAGGATGGATGTCTCTAACAGCAGGATGGATGTCTCTAACAGCAGGATGGATGTCTCTAACAGCAGGATGTGTCTCTAACAGCAGGATGGATGTCTCTAACAGCAGGATGGATGTCTCTAACAGCAGGATGGATGTCTCTAACAGCAGGATGGATGTCTCTAACAGCAGGATGGATGTCTCTAACAGCAGGATGGATGTCTCTAACAGCAGGATGGATGTCTCTAACAGCAGGATGGATGTCTCTAACAGCAGGATGTGTCTCCAACAGCAGGATGGATGTCTCTAACAGCAGGATGGATGTCTCTAACAGCAGGATGGATGTCTCTAACAGCAGGATGGATGTCTCTAACAGCAGGATGGATGTCTCTAACAGCAGGATGTCTCTAACAGCAGGATGTCTCTAACAGCAGGATGTCTCTAACAGCAGGATGGATGTCTCTAACAGCAGGATGTCTCTAACAGCAGGATGTCTCTAACAGCAGGATGTCTCTAACAGCAGGATGTCTCTAACAGCAGGATGTCTCTAACAGCAGGATGTCTCTAACAGCAGGATGTCTCTAACAGCAGGATGGATGTCTCTAACAGCAGGATGGATGTCTCTAACAGCAGGATGGATGTCTCTAACAGCAGGATGGATGTCTCTAACAGCAGGATGGATGTCTCTAACAGCAGGATGGATGTCTCTAACAGCAGGATGGATGTCTCTAACAGCAGGATGGATGTCTCTAACAGCAGGATGTGTCTCTAACAGCAGGATGATGTCTCTAACAGCAGGATGGATGTCTCTAACAGCAGGATGTGTCTCTAACAGCAGGATGGATGTCTCTAACAGCAGGATGATGTCTCTAACAGCAGGATGGATGTCTCTAACAGCAGGATGGATGTCTCTAACAGCAGGATGGATGTCTCTAACAGCAGGATGTCTCTAACAGCAGGATGGATGTCTCTAACAGCAGGATGTCTCTAACAGCAGGATGGATCTCTAACAGCAGGATGGATGTCTCTAACAGCAGGATGTCTCTAACAGCAGGATGGATGTCTCTAACAGCAGGATGTCTCTAACAGCAGGATGGATGTCTCTAACAGCAGGATGGATGTCTCTAACAGCAGGATGGATGTCTCTAACAGCAGGATGGATGTCTCTAACAGCAGGATGGATGTCTCTAACAGCAGGATGGATCTCTAACAGCAGGATGGATGTCTCTAACAGCAGGATGGATGTCTCTAACAGCAGGATGGATGTCTCTAACAGCAGGATGGATGTCTCTAACAGCAGGATGTCTCTAACAGCAGGATGGATGTCTCTAACAGCAGGATGTCTCTAACAGCAGGATGTCTCTAACAGCAGGATGGATGTCTCTAACAGCAGGATGGATGTCTCTAACAGCAGGATGGATGTCTCTAACAGCAGGATGGATGTCTCTAACAGCAGGATGGATGTCTCTAACAGCAGGATGGATGTCTCTAACAGCAGGATGGATGTCTCTAACAGCAGGATGGATGTCTCTAACAGCAGGATGTCTCTAACAGCAGGATGTCTCTAACAGCAGGATGTCTCTAACAGCAGGATGGATGTCTCTAACAGCAGGATGGATGTCTCTAACAGCAGGATGTCTCTAACAGCAGGATGTCTCTAACAGCAGGATGGATGTCTCTAACAGCAGGATGTCTCTAACAGCAGGATGGATGTCTCTAACAGCAGGATGGATGTCTCTAACAGCAGGATGTCTCTAACAGCAGGATGTCTCTAACAGCAGGATGTCTCTAACAGCAGGATGTCTCTAACAGCAGGATGTCTCTAACAGCAGGATGTCTCTAACAGCAGGATGTCTCTAACAGCAGGATGTCTCTAACAGCAGGATGTCTCTAACAGCAGGATGTCTCTAACAGCAGGATGTCTCTAACAGCAGGATGGATGTCTCTAACAGCAGGATGGATGTCTCTAACAGCAGGATGGATGTCTCTAACAGCAGGATGGATGTCTCTAACAGCAGGATGTCTCTAACAGCAGGATGGATGTCTCTAACAGCAGGATGGATGTCTCTAACAGCAGGATGGATGTCTCTAACAGCAGGATGGATGTCTCTAACAGCAGGATGTCTCTAACAGCAGGATGGATGTCTCTAACAGCAGGATGGATGTCTCTAACAGCAGGATGTCTCTAACAGCAGGATGTCTCTAACAGCAGGATGTCTCTAACAGCAGGATGTCTCTAACAGCAGGATGTCTCTAACAGCAGGATGTCTCTAACAGCAGGATGGATGTCTCTAACAGCAGGATGGATGTCTCTAACAGCAGGATGGATGTCTCTAACAGCAGGATGGATGTCTCTAACAGCAGGATGTCTCTAACAGCAGGATGGATGTCTCTAACAGCAGGATGGATGTCTCTAACAGCAGGATGTCTCTAACAGCAGGATGGATGTCTCAAACAGCAGGATGTCTCTAACAGCAGGATGGATGTCTCTAACAGCAGGATGGATGTCTCTAACAGCAGGATGGATGTCTCTAACAGCAGGATGGATGTCTCTAACAGCAGGATGGATGTCTCTAACAGCAGGATGGATGTCTCTAACAGCAGGATGGATGTCTCTAACAGCAGGATGGATGTCTCTAACAGCAGGATTCTCTAACAGCAGGATGGATGTCTCTAACAGCAGGATGGATGTCTCTAACAGCAGGATGTCTCTAACAGCAGGATGGATGTCTCTAACAGCAGGATGTCTCTAACAGCAGGATGTCTCTAACAGCAGGATGGATGTCTCTAACAGCAGGATGGATGTCTCTAACAGCAGGATGGATGTCTCTAACAGCAGGATGGATGTCTCTAACAGCAGGATGGATGTCTCTAACAGCAGGATGGATGTCTCTAACAGCAGGATGGATGTCTCTAACAGCAGGATGGATGTCTCTAACAGCAGGATGTCTCTAACAGCAGGATGTCTCTAACAGCAGGATGTCTCTAACAGCAGGATGGATGTCTCTAACAGCAGGATGGATGTCTCTAACAGCAGGATGTCTCTAACAGCAGGATGTCTCTAACAGCAGGATGGATGTCTCTAACAGCAGGATGTCTCTAACAGCAGGATGGATGTCTCTACAGCAGGATGGATGTCTCTAACAGCAGGATGTCTCTAACAGCAGGATGTCTCTAACAGCAGGATGTCTCTAACAGCAGGATGTCTCTAACAGCAGGATGTCTCTAACAGCAGGATGTCTCTAACAGCAGGATGTCTCTAACAGCAGGATGTCTCTAACAGCAGGATGTCTCTAACAGCAGGATGTCTCTAACAGCAGGATGTCTCTAACAGCAGGATGGATGTCTCTAACAGCAGGATGGATGTCTCTAACAGCAGGATGGATGTCTCTAACAGCAGGATGGATGTCTCTAACAGCAGGATGGATGTCTCTAACAGCAGGATGGATGTCTCTAACAGCAGGATGTCTCTAACAGCAGGATGGATGTCTCTAACAGCAGGATGGATGTCTCTAACAGCAGGATGTCTCTAACAGCAGAATGTCTCTAACAGCAGGATGTCTCTAACAGCAGGATGTCTCTAACAGCAGGATGTCTCTAACAGCAGGATGTCTCTAACAGCAGGATGGATGTCTCTAACAGCAGGATGGATGTCTCTAACAGCAGGATGGATGTCTCTAACAGCAGGATGGATGGCTCTAACAGCAGGATGGATGTCTCTAACAGCAGGATGTCTCTAACAGCAGGATGTCTCTAACAGCAGGATGGATGTCTCTAACAGCAGGATGGATGTCTCTAACAGCAGGATGGATGTCTCTAACAGCAGGATGGATGTCTCTAACAGCAGGATGGATGTCTCTAACAGCAGGATGATGTCTCTAACAGCAGGATGGATGTCTCTAACAGCAGGATGGATGTCTCTAACAGCAGGATGGATGTCTCTAACAGCAGGATGGATGTCTCTAACAGCAGGATGGATGTCTCTAACAGCAGGATGTCTCTAACAGCAGGATGGATGTCTCCAACAGCAGGATGTCTCTAACAGCAGGATAGATGTCTCTAACAGCAGGATGGATGTCTCTAACAGCAGGATGGATGTCTCTAACAGCAGGATAGATGTCTCTAACAGCAGGATGGATGTCTCTAACAGCAGGATGTCTCTAACAGCAGGATGGATGTCTCCAACAGCAGGATGGATGTCTCTAACAGCAGGATGTCTCTAACAGCAGGATGGATGTCTCTAACAGCAGGATGTCTCTAACAGCAGGATGTCTCTAACAGCAGAATGTCTCTAACAGCAGGATGTCTCTAACAGCAGGATGTCTCTAACAGCAGGATGTCTCTAACAGCAGGATGGATGTCTCTAACAGCAGGATGGATGTCTCTAACAGCAGGATGGATGTCTCTAACAGCAGGATGGATGTCTCTAACAGCAGGATGATGTCTCTAACAGCAGGATGATGTCTCTAACAGCAGGATGGATGTCTCTAACAGCAGGATGGATGTCTCTAACAGCAGGATGATGTCTCTAACAGCAGGATGGATGTCTCTAACAGCAGGATGGATGTCTCTAACAGCAGGATAGATGTCTCTAACAGCAGGATGGATGTCTCTAACAGCAGGATGGATGTCTCTAACAGCAGGATGGATGTCTCTAACAGCAGGATGGATGTCTCTAACAGCAGGATGTCTCTAACAGCAGGATGGATGTCTCTAACAGCAGGATGGATGTCTCTAACAGCAGGATGGATGTCTCTAACAGCAGGATGGATGTCTCTAACAGCAGGATGGATGTCTCTAACAGCAGGATGGATGTCTCTAACAGCAGGATGTCTCTAACAGCAGGATGTCTCTAACAGCAGGATGGATGTCTCTAACAGCAGGATGTCTCTAACAGCAGGATGTCTCTAACAGCAGGATGTCTCTAACAGCAGGATGTCTCTAACAGTAGGATGTCTCTAACAGCAGGATGTCTCTAACAGCAGGATGTCTCTAACAGCAGGATGGATGTCTCTAACAGCAGGATGGATGTCTCTAACAGCAGGATGGATGTCTCTAACAGCAGGATGGATGTCTCTAACAGCAGGATGGATGTCTCTAACAGCAGGATGGATGTCTCTAACAGCAGGATGGATGTCTCTAACAGCAGGATGGATGTCTCTAACAGCAGGATGATGTCTCTAACAGCAGGATGGATGTCTCTAACAGCAGGATGTCTCTAACAGCAGGATGGATGTCTCTAACAGCAGGATGATGTCTCTAACAGCAGGATGGATGTCTCTAACAGCAGGATGGATGTCTCCAACAGCAGGATGGATGTCTCTAACAGCAGGATGGATGTCTCTAACAGCAGGATGGATGTCTCTAACAGCAGGATGTCTCTAAGAGCAGGATGGATGTCTCTAACAGCAGGATAGATGTCTCTAACAGCAGGATGTCTCTAACAGCAGGATGGATGTCTCAAACAGCAGGATGTCTCTAACAGCAGGATGGATGTCTCTAACAGCAGGATGATGTCTCTAACAGCAGGATGGATGTCTCTAACAGCAGGATGGATGTCTCTAACAGCAGGATGGATGTCTCTAACAGCAGGATGGATGTCTCCAACAGCAGGACGGATGTCTCCAACAGCAGGATGGATGTCTCTAACAGCAGGATTTCTCTAATAGCAGGATGGATGTCTCTAACAGCAGGATGGATGTCTCTAACAGCAGGATGTCTCTAACAGCAGGATGGATGTCTCCAACAGCAGGATGTCTCCAACAGCAGGATGTCTCTAACAGCAGGATGGATGTCTCTAACAGCAGGATGGATGTCTCTAACAGCAGGATGGATGTCTCTAACAGCAGGATGGATGTCTCTAACAGCAGGATGGATGTCTCTAACAGCAGGATGGATGTCTCTAACAGCAGGATGGATGTCTCTAACAGCAGGATGGATGTCTCTAACAGCAGGATGTCTCTAACAGCAGGATGTCTCTAACAGCAGGATGTCTCTAACAGCAGGATGGATGTCTCTAACAGCAGGATGGATGTCTCTAACAGCAGGATGTCTCTAACAGCAGGGTGTCTCTAACAGCAGGATGGATGTCTCTAACAGCAGGATGTCTCTAACAGCAGGATTGATGTCTCCAACAGCAGGATGGATGTCTCTAACAGCAGGATGTCTCTAACAGCAGGATGTCTCTAACAGCAGGATGTCTCTAACAGCAGAATGTCTCTAACAGCAGGATGTCTCTAACAGCAGGATGTCTCTAACAGCAGGATGTCTCTAACAGCAGGATGTCTCTAACAGCAGAATGTCTCTAACAGCAGGATGTCTCTAACAGCAGGATGTCTCTAACAGCAGGATGGATGTCTCTAACAGCAGGATGGATGTCTCTAACAGCAGGATGGATGTCTCTAACAGCAGGATGTCTCTAACAGCAGGATGGATGTCTCTAACAGCAGGATGGATGTCTCTAACAGCAGGATGGATGTCTCTAACAGCAGGATGGATGTCTCTAACAGCAGGATGGATGTCTCTAACAGCAGGATGTCTCTAACAGCAGGATGGATGTCTCTAACAGCAGGATGGATGTCTCTAACAGCAGGATGTCTCTAACAGCAGGATGGATGTCTCTAACAGCAGGATGTCTCTAACAGCAGGATGTCTCTAACAGCAGGATGGATGTCTCTAACAGCAGGATGGATGTCTCTAACAGCAGGATGGATGTCTCTAACAGCAGGATGTCTCTAACAGCAGGATGGATGTCTCTAACAGCAGGATGGATGTCTCTAACAGCAGGATGTCTCTAACAGCAGGATGTCTCTAACAGCAGGATGGATGTCTCTAACAGCAGGATGTCTCTAACAGCAGGATGGATGTCTCTAACAGCAGGATGGATGTCTCTAACAGCAGGATGTCTCTAACAGCAGGATGGATGTCTCTAACAGCAGGATGTCTCTAACAGCAGGATGTCTCTAACAGCAGGATGTCTCTAACAGCAGGATGTCTCTAACAGCAGGATGGATGTCTCTAACAGCAGGATGGATGTCTCTAACAGCAGGATGGATGTCTCTAACAGCAGGATGGATGTCTCTAACAGCAGGATGGATGTCTCTAACAGCAGGATGTCTCTAACAGCAGGATGGATGTCTCTAACAGCAGGATGGATGTCTCTAACAGCAGGATGTCTCTAACAGCAGGATGTCTCTAACAGCAGGATGTCTCTAACAGCAGGATGTCTCTAACAGCAGGATGTCTCTAACAGCAGGATGTCTCTAACAGCAGGATGTCTCTAACAGCAGGATGGATGTCTCTAACAGCAGGATGGATGTCTCTAACAGCAGGATGGATGTCTCTAACAGCAGGATGGATGTCTCTAACAGCAGGATGGATGTCTCTAACAGCAGGATGTCTCTAACAGCAGGATGTCTCTAACAGCAGGATGGATGTCTCTAACAGCAGGATGGATGTCTCTAACAGCAGGATGGATGTCTCTAACAGCAGGATGGATGTCTCTAACAGCAGGATGGATGTCTCTAACAGCAGGATGATGTCTCTAACAGCAGGATGGATGTCTCTAACAGCAGGATGGATGTCTCTAACAGCAGGATGGATGTCTCTAACAGCAGGATGGATGTCTCTAACAGCAGGATGGATGTCTCTAACAGCAGGATGTCTCTAACAGCAGGATGGATGTCTCTAACAGCAGGATGTCTCTAACAGCAGGATGGATGTCTCTAACAGCAGGATGGATGTCTCTAACAGCAGGATGGATGTCTCTAACAGCAGGATGGATGTCTCTAACAGCAGGATGGATGTCTCTAACAGCAGGATGTCTCTAACAGCAGGATGGATGTCTCTAACAGCAGGATGTCTCTAACAGCAGGATGGATGTCTCTAACAGCAGGATGTCTCTAACAGCAGGATGTCTCTAACAGCAGGATGTCTCTAACAGCAGGATGTCTCTAACAGCAGGATGTCTCTAACAGCAGGATGTCTCTAACAGCAGGATGGATGTCTCTAACAGCAGGATGGATGTCTCTAACAGCAGGATAGATGTCTCTAACAGCAGGATGGATGTCTCTAACAGCAGGATAGATGTCTCTAACAGCAGGATGATGTCTCTAACAGCAGGATGGATGTCTCTAACAGCAGGATGTCTCTAACAGCAGGGTGTCTCTAACAGCAGGATGGATGTCTCTAACAGCAGGATGTCTCTAACAGCAGGATTGATGTCTCCAACAGCAGGATGGATGTCTCTAACAGCAGGATGTCTCTAACAGCAGGATGGATGTCTCTAACAGCAGGATGATGTCTCTAACAGCAGGATGGATGTCTCTAACAGCAGGATGGATGTCTCTAACAGCAGGATAGATGTCTCTAACAGCAGGATAGATGTCTCTAACAGCAGGATGGATGTCTCTAACAGCAGGATAGATGTCTCTAACAGCAGGATGGATGTCTCTAACAGCAGGATGTCTCTAACAGCAGGATGGATGTCTCCAACAGCAGGATGTCTCTAACAGCAGGATGTCTCTAACAGCAGGATGTCTCTAACAGCAGGATGTCTCTAACAGCAGGATGTCTCTAACAGCAGGATGTCTCTAACAGCAGGATGGATGTCTCTAACAGCAGGATGGATGTCTCTAACAGCAGGATGTCTCTAACAGCAGGATGTCTCTAACAGCAGGATGTCTCTAACAGCAGGATGTCTCTAACAGCAGGATGTCTCTAACAGCAGGATGGATGTCTCTAACAGCAGGATGTCTCTAACAGCAGGATGGATGTCTCTAACAGCAGGATGGATGTCTCTAACAGCAGGATGGATGTCTCTAACAGCAGGATGGATGTCTCTAACAGCAGGATGTCTCTAACAGCAGGATGTCTCTAACAGCAGGATGTCTCTAACAGCAGGATGTCTCTAACAGCAGGATGGATGTCTCTAACAGCAGGATGTCTCTAACAGCAGGATGGATGTCTCTAACAGCAGGATGGATGTCTCTAACAGCAGGATGGATGTCTCTAACAGCAGGATGTCTCTAACAGCAGGATGTCTCTAACAGCAGGATGTCTCTAACAGCAGGATGGATGTCTCTAACAGCAGGATGATGTCTCTAACAGCAGGATGGATGTCTCTAACAGCAGGATGGATGTCTCCAACAGCAGGATGGATGTCTCTAACAGCAGGATGGATGTCTCTAACAGCAGGATGGATGTCTCTAACAGCAGGATGTCTCTAAGAGCAGGATGGATGTCTCTAACAGCAGGATGGATGTCTCTAACAGCAGGATGTCTCTAACAGCAGGATGGATGTCTGTAACAGCAGGATGTCTCTAACAGCAGGATGGATGTCTCTAACAGCAGGATGATGTCTCTAACAGCAGGATGGATGTCTCTAACAGCAGGATGGATGTCTCTAACAGCAGGATGGATGTCTCTAACAGCAGGATGGATGTCTCTAACAGCAGGATGGATGTCTCTAACAGCAGGATGGATGTCTCTAACAGCAGGATTTCTCTAATAGCAGGATGGATGTCTCTAACAGCAGGATGGATGTCTCTAACAGCAGGATGTCTCTAACAGCAGGATGGATGTCTCTAACAGCAGGATGTCTCTAACAGCAGGATGTCTCTAACAGCAGGATGGATGTCTCTAACAGCAGGATGGATGTCTCTAACAGCAGGATGGATGTCTCTAACAGCAGGATGGATGTCTCTAACAGCAGGATGGATGTCTCTAACAGCAGGATAGATGTCTCTAACAGCAGGATGGATGTCTCTAACAGCAGGATGGATGTCTCTAACAGCAGGATGACTCTAACAGCAGGATGTCTCTAACAGCAGGATGTCTCTAACAGCAGGATGGATGTCTCTAACAGCAGGATGGATGTCTCTAACAGCAGGATGTCTCTAACAGCAGGATGTCTCTAACAGCAGGATGGATGTCTCTAACAGCAGGATGGATGTCTCTAACAGCAGGATGGATGTCTCTAACAGCAGGATGGATGTCTCTAACAGCAGGATGTCTCTAACAGCAGGATGTCTCTAACAGCAGGATGTCTCTAACAGCAGAATGTCTCTAACAGCAGGATGTCTCTAACAGCAGGATGTCTCTAACAGCAGGATGTCTCTAACAGCAGGATGTCTCTAACAGCAGGATGTCTCTAACAGCAGGATGTCTCTAACAGCAGGATGTCTCTAACAGCAGGATGTCTCTAACAGCAGGATGGATGTCTCTAACAGCAGGATGGATGTCTCTAACAGCAGGATGGATGTCTCTAACAGCAGGATGTCTCTAACAGCAGGATGGATGTCTCTAACAGCAGGATGGATGTCTCTAACAGCAGGATGGATGTCTCTAACAGCAGGATGTCTCTAACAGCAGGATGTCTCTAACAGCAGGATGGATGTCTCTAACAGCAGGATGGATGTCTCTAACAGCAGGATGGATGTCTCTAACAGCAGGATGGATGTCTCTAACAGCAGGATGGATGTCTCTAACAGCAGGATGGATGTCTCTAACAGCAGGATTTCTCTAATAGCAGGATGGATGTCTCTAACAGCAGGATGGATGTCTCTAACAGCAGGATGTCTCTAACAGCAGGATGGATGTCTCCAACAGCAGGATGTCTCTAACAGCAGGATGTCTCTAACAGCAGGATGGATGTCTCTAACAGCAGGATGGATGTCTCTAACAGCAGGATGGATGTCTCTAACAGCAGGATGGATGTCTCTAACAGCAGGATGGATGTCTCTAACAGCAGGATGTCTCTAACAGCAGGATGGATGTCTCTAACAGCAGGATGGATGTCTCTAACAGCAGGATGTCTCTAACAGCAGGATGTCTCTAACAGCAGGATGGATGTCTCTAACAGCAGGATGTCTCTAACAGCAGGATGGATGTCTCTAACAGCAGGATGGATGTCTCTAACAGCAGGATGTCTCTAACAGCAGGATGTCTCTAACAGCAGGATGTCTCTAACAGCAGGATGTCTCTAACAGCAGGAATGTCTCTAACAGCAGGATGTCTCTAACAGCAGGATGGATGTCTCTAACAGCAGGATGGATGTCTCTAACAGCAGGATGTCTCTAACAGCAGGATGTCTCTAACAGCAGGATGTCTCTAACAGCAGGATGTCTCTAACAGCAGGATGTCTCTAACAGCAGGATGGATGTCTCTAACAGCAGGATGTCTCTAACAGCAGGATGTCTCTAACAGCAGGATGGATGTCTCTAACAGCAGGATGGATGTCTCTAACAGCAGGATGAATGTCTCCAACAGCAGGATGGATGTCTCTAAAAGCAGGATGTCTCTAACAGCAGGATGTCTCTAACAGCAGGATGTCTCTAACAGCAGGATGTCTCTAACAGCAGGATGTCTCTAACAGCAGGATGGATGTCTCTAACAGCAGGATGTCTCTAACAGCAGGATGGATGTCTCTAACAGCAGGATGGATGTCTCTAACAGCAGGATGGATGTCTCTAACAGCAGGATGTCTCTAACAGCAGGATGTCTCTAACAGCAGGATGTCTCTAACAGCAGGATGGATGTCTCTAACAGCAGAATGGATGTCTCTAACAGCAGGATGGATGTCTCTAACAGCAGGATGAATGTCTCTAACAGCAGGATGGATGTCTCTAAAAGCAGGATGTCTCTAACAGCAGGATGTCTCTAACAGCAGGATGTCTCTAACAGCAGGATGTCTCTAACAGCAGGATGTCTCTAACAGCAGGATGGATGTCTCTAACAGCAGGATGTCTCTAACAGCAGGATGGATGTCTCTAACAGCAGGATGGATGTCTCTAACAGCAGGATGGATGTCTCTAACAGCAGGATGTCTCTAACAGCAGGATGTCTCTAACAGCAGGATGTCTCTAACAGCAGGATGGATGTCTCTAACAGCAGGATGGATGTCTCTAACAGCAGGATGGATGTCTCTAACAGCAGGATGTCTCTAACAGCAGGATGTCTCTAACAGCAGGATGTCTCTAACAGCAGGATGGATGTCTCTAACAGCAGGATGGATGTCTCTAACAGCAGGATGTCTCTAACAGCAGGATGGATGTCTCTAACAGCAGGATGTCTCTAACAGCAGGATGGATGTCTCTAACAGCAGGATGGATGTCTCTAACAGCAGGATGGATGTCTCTAACAGCAGGATGGATGTCTCTAACAGCAGGATGGATGTCTCTAACAGCAGGATGTCTCTAACAGCAGGATGTCTCTAACAGCAGGATGTCTCTAACAGCAGGATGTCTCTAACAGCAGGATGGATGTCTCTAACAGCAGGATGGATGTCTCTAACAGCAGGATGGATGTCTCTAACAGCAGGATGGATGTCTCTAACAGCAGGATGTCTCTAACAGCAGGATGTCTCTAACAGCAGGATGTCTCTAACAGCAGGATGGATGTCTCTAACAGCAGGATGGATGTCTCTAACAGCAGGATGGATGTCTCTAACAGCAGGATGGATGTCTCTAACAGCAGGATGGATGTCTCTAACAGCAGGATGTCTCTAACAGCAGGATGTCTCTAACAGCAGGATGGATGTCTCTAACAGCAGGATGGATGTCTCTAACAGCAGGATGGATGTCTCTAACAGCAGGATGTCTCTAACAGCAGGATGTCTCTAACAGCAGGATGGATGTCTCTAACAGCAGGATGGATGTCTCTAACAGCAGGATGGATGTCTCTAACAGCAGGATGTCTCTAACAGCAGGATGGATGTCTCTAACAGCAGGATGGATGTCTCTAACAGCAGGATGGATGTCTCTAACAGCAGGATGGATGTCTCTAACAGCAGGATGGATGTCTCTAACAGCAGGATGTCTCTAACAGCAGGATGTCTCTAACAGCAGGATGTCTCTAACAGCAGGATGTCTCTAACAGCAGGATGTCTCTAACAGCAGGATGTCTCTAACAGCAGGATGTCTCTAACAGCAGGATGTCTCTAACAGCAGGATGTCTCTAACAGCAGGATGTCTCTAACAGCAGGATGTCTCTAACAGCAGGATGGATGTCTCTAACAGCAGGATGGATGTCTCTAACAGCAGGATGTCTCTAACAGCAGGATGGATGTCTCTAACAGCAGGATGTCTCTAACAGCAGGATGGATGTCTCTAACAGCAGGATGGATGTCTCTAACAGCAGGATGGATGTCTCTAACAGCAGGATGGATGTCTCTAACAGCAGGATGGATGTCTCTAACAGCAGGATGTCTCTAACAGCAGGATGTCTCTAACAGCAGGATGTCTCTAACAGCAGGATGTCTCTAACAGCAGGATGGATGTCTCTAACAGCAGGATGGATGTCTCTAACAGCAGGATGGATGTCTCTAACAGCAGGATGGATGTCTCTAACAGCAGGATGTCTCTAACAGCAGGATGTCTCTAACAGCAGGATGTCTCTAACAGCAGGATGGATGTCTCTAACAGCAGGATGGATGTCTCTAACAGCAGGATGGATGTCTCTAACAGCAGGATGGATGTCTCTAACAGCAGGATGGATGTCTCTAACAGCAGGATGTCTCTAACAGCAGGATGTCTCTAACAGCAGGATGGATGTCTCTAACAGCAGGATGGATGTCTCTAACAGCAGGATGGATGTCTCTAACAGCAGGATGTCTCTAACAGCAGGATGTCTCTAACAGCAGGATGGATGTCTCTAACAGCAGGATGGATGTCTCTAACAGCAGGATGGATGTCTCTAACAGCAGGATGTCTCTAACAGCAGGATGGATGTCTCTAACAGCAGGATGGATGTCTCTAACAGCAGGATGGATGTCTCTAACAGCAGGATGGATGTCTCTAACAGCAGGATGGATGTCTCTAACAGCAGGATGTCTCTAACAGCAGGATGTCTCTAACAGCAGGATGTCTCTAACAGCAGGATGTCTCTAACAGCAGGATGTCTCTAACAGCAGGATGTCTCTAACAGCAGGATGTCTCTAACAGCAGGATGTCTCTAACAGCAGGATGTCTCTAACAGCAGGATGTCTCTAACAGCAGGATGTCTCTAACAGCAGGATGTCTCTAACAGCAGGATGTCTCTAACAGCAGGATGGATGTCTCTAACAGCAGGATGGATGTCTCTAACAGCAGGATGGATGTCTCTAACAGCAGGATGTCTCTAACAGCAGGATGGATGTCTCTAACAGCAGGATGGATGTCTCTAACAGCAGGATGGATGTCTCTAACAGCAGGATGGATGTCTCTAACAGCAGGATGTCTCTAACAGCAGGATGTCTCTAACAGCAGGATGGATGTCTCTAACAGCAGGATGGATGTCTCTAACAGCAGGATGGATGTCTCTAACAGCAGGATGGATGTCTCTAACAGCAGGATGGATGTCTCTAACAGCAGGATGGATGTCTCTAACAGCAGGATGTCTCTAACAGCAGGATGGATGTCTCTAACAGCAGGATGGATGTCTCTAACAGCAGGATGTCTCTAACAGCAGGATGGATGTCTCTAACAGCAGGATGTCTCTAACAGCAGGATGTCTCTAACAGCAGGATGGATGTCTCTAACAGCAGGATGGATGTCTCTAACAGCAGGATGGATGTCTCTAACAGCAGGATGGATGTCTCTAACAGCAGGATGTCTCTAACAGCAGGATGGATGTCTCTAACAGCAGGATGGATGTCTCTAACAGCAGGATGTCTCTAACAGCAGGATGTCTCTAACAGCAGGATGTCTCTAACAGCAGGATGGATGTCTCTAACAGCAGGATGGATGTCTCTAACAGCAGGATGGATGTCTCTAACAGCAGGATGGATGTCTCTAACAGCAGGATGGATGTCTCTAACAGCAGGATGTCTCTAACAGCAGGATGGATGTCTCTAACAGCAGGATGGATGTCTCTAACAGCAGGATGTCTCTAACAGCAGGATGTCTCTAACAGCAGGATGGATGTCTCTAACAGCAGGATGTCTCTAACAGCAGGATGTCTCTAACAGCAGGATGTCTCTAACAGCAGGATGTCTCTAACAGCAGGATGTCTCTAACAGCAGGATGTCTCTAACAGCAGGATGTCTCTAACAGCAGGATGGATGTCTCTAACAGCAGGATGGATGTCTCTAACAGCAGGATGGATGTCTCTAACAGCAGGATGTCTCTAACAGCAGGATGGATGTCTCTAACAGCAGGATGGATGTCTCTAACAGCAGGATGGATGTCTCTAACAGCAGGATGGATGTCTCTAACAGCAGGATGTCTCTAACAGCAGGATGTCTCTAACAGCAGGATGGATGTCTCTAACAGCAGGATGGATGTCTCTAACAGCAGGATGGATGTCTCTAACAGCAGGATGGATGTCTCTAACAGCAGGATGGATGTCTCTAACAGCAGGATGGATGTCTCTAACAGCAGGATGTCTCTAACAGCAGGATGGATGTCTCTAACAGCAGGATGGATGTCTCTAACAGCAGGATGTCTCTAACAGCAGGATGGATGTCTCTAACAGCAGGATGTCTCTAACAGCAGGATGTCTCTAACAGCAGGATGGATGTCTCTAACAGCAGGATGGATGTCTCTAACAGCAGGATGGATGTCTCTAACAGCAGGATGGATGTCTCTAACAGCAGGATCTCTAACAGCAGGATGGATGTCTCTAACAGCAGGATGGATGTCTCTAACAGCAGGATGGATGTCTCTAACAGCAGGATGTCTCTAACAGCAGGATGTCTCTAACAGCAGGATGTCTCTAACAGCAGGATGGATGTCTCTAACAGCAGGATGGATGTCTCTAACAGCAGGATGGATGTCTCTAACAGCAGGATGGATGTCTCTAACAGCAGGATGGATGTCTCTAACAGCAGGATGTCTCTAACAGCAGGATGGATGTCTCCAACAGCAGGATGGATGTCTCTAACAGCAGGATGTCTCTAACAGCAGGATGTCTCTAACAGCAGGATGGATGTCTCTAACAGCAGGATGTCTCTAACAGCAGGATGGATGTCTCCAACAGCAGGATGGATGTCTCTAACAGCAGGATGGATGTCTCTAACAGCAGGATGTCTCTAACAGCAGGATGTCTCTAACAGCAGGATGTCTCTAACAGCAGGATGGATGTCTCTAACAGCAGGATGGATGTCTCTAACAGCAGGATGTCTCTAACAGCAGGATGTCTCTAACAGCAGGATGTCTCTAACAGCAGGATGTCTCTAACAGCAGGATGGATGTCTCTAACAGCAGGATGTCTCTAACAGCAGGATGGATGTCTCTAACAGCAGGATGGATGTCTCTAACAGCAGGATGGATGTCTCCAACAGCAGGATGGATGTCTCTAACAGCAGGATGTCTCTAAAAGCAGGATGTCTCTAACAGCAGGATGTCTCTAACAGCAGGATGTCTCTAACAGCAGGATGTCTCTAACAGCAGGATGGATGTCTCTAACAGCAGGATGTCTCTAACAGCAGGATGGATGTCTCTAACAGCAGGATGGATGTCTCTAACAGCAGGATGTCTCTAACAGCAGGATGGATGTCTCTAACAGCAGGATGGATGTCTCTAACAGCAGGATGGATGTCTCTAACAGCAGGATGGATGTCTCTAACAGCAGGATGTCTCTAACAGCAGGATGGATGTCTCTAACAGCAGGATGGATGTCTCTAACAGCAGGATGGATGTCTCTAACAGCAGGATGGATGTCTCTAACAGCAGGATGGATGTCTCTAACAGCAGGATGGATGTCTCTAACAGCAGGATTTCTCTAACAGCAGGATGGATGTCTCTAACAGCAGGATGGATGTCTCTAACAGCAGGATGTCTCTAACAGCAGGATGGATGTCTCCAACAGCAGGATGTCTCTAACAGCAGGATGTCTCTAACAGCAGGATGGATGTCTCTAACAGCAGGATGGATGTCTCTAACAGCAGGATGGATGTCTCTAACAGCAGGATGGATGTCTCTAACAGCAGGATGGATGTCTCTAACAGCAGGATGTCTCTAACAGCAGGATGGATGTCTCCAACAGCAGGATGGATGTCTCTAACAGCAGGATGTCTCTAACAGCAGGATGTCTCTAACAGCAGGATGGATGTCTCTAACAGCAGGATGTCTCTAACAGCAGGATGGATGTCTCCAACAGCAGGATGGATGTCTCTAACAGCAGGATGTCTCTAACAGCAGGATGTCTCTAACAGCAGGATGTCTCTAACAGCAGAATGTCTCTAACAGCAGGATGTCTCTAACAGCAGGATGGATGTCTCTAACAGCAGGATGGATGTCTCTAACAGCAGGATGTCTCTAACAGCAGGATGTCTCTAACAGCAGGATGTCTCTAACAGCAGGATGTATGTCTCTAACAGCAGGATGTCTCTAACAGCAGGATGTCTCTAACAGCAGGATGGATGTCTCTAACAGCAGGATGAATGTCTCCAACAGCAGGATGGATGTCTCTAACAGCAGGATGTCTCTAACAGCAGGATGTCTCTAACAGCAGGATGTCTCTAACAGCAGGATGTCTCTAACAGCAGGATGTCTCTAACAGCAGGATGGATGTCTCTAACAGCAGGATGTCTCTAACAGCAGGATGGATGTCTCTAACAGCAGGATGAATGTCTCTAACAGCAGGATGGATGTCTCTAACAGCAGGATGTCTCTAACAGCAGGATGTCTCTAACAGCAGGATGGATGTCTCTAACAGCAGGATGGATGTCTCCAACAGCAGGATGGATATCTCTAACAGCAGGATGTCTCTAACAGCAGGATGAATGTCTCTAACAGCAGGATGAATGTCTCTAACAGCAGGATAGATGTCTCTAACAGCAGGATGGATGTCTCTAACAGCAGGATGGATGTCTCTAACAGCAGGATGTCTCTAACAGCAGAATGTCTCTAACAGCAGGATGTCTCTAACAGCAGGATGAATGTCTCCAACAGCAGGATGGATGTCTCTAACAGCAGGATGTCTCTAACAGCAGGATGTCTCTAACAGCAGGATGTCTCTAACAGCAGGATGTCTCTAACAGCAGGATGTCTCTAACAGCAGGATGGATGTCTCTAACAGCAGGATGTCTCTAACAGCAGGATGTCTCTAACAGCAGGATGGATGTCTCTAACAGCAGGATGGATGTCTCTAACAGCAGGATGATGTCTCTAACAGCAGGATGGATGTCTCTAACAGCAGGATGTCTCTAACAGCAGGATGTCTCTAACAGCAGGATGTCTCTAACAGCAGGATGTCTCTAACAGCAGGATGTCTCTAACAGCAGGATGGATGTCTCTAACAGCAGGATGTCTCTAACAGCAGGATGGATGTCTCTAACAGCAGGATGTCTCTAACAGCAGGATGGATGTCTCTAACAGCAGGATGGATGTCTCTAACAGCAGGATGGATGTCTCTAACAGCAGGATGTCTCTAACAGCAGGATGTCTCTAACAGCAGGATGGATGTCTCTAACAGCAGGATGGATGTCTCTAACAGCAGGATGGATGTCTCCAACAGCAGGATGGATGTCTCTAACAGCAGGATGTCTCTAACAGCAGGATGGATGTCTCTAACAGCAGGATGAATGTCTCTAACAGCAGGATGGATGTCTCTAACAGCAGGATGTCTCTAACAGCAGGATGTCTCTAACAGCAGGATGTCTCTAACAGCAGGATGGATGTCTCTAACAGCAGGATGGATGTCTCTAACAGCAGGATGGATGTCTCTAACAGCAGGATGGATGTCTCTAACAGCAGGATGTCTCTAACAGCAGGATGGATGTCTCTAACAGCAGGATGGATGTCTCTAACAGCAGGATGGATGTCTCTAACAGCAGGATGGATGTCTCTAACAGCAGGATGGATGTCTCTAACAGCAGGATGGATGTCTCTAACAGCAGGATGTCTCTAACAGCAGGATGTCTCTAACAGCAGGATGGATGTCTCTAACAGCAGGATGGATGTCTCTAACAGCAGGATGGATGTCTCTAACAGCAGGATGGATGTCTCTAACAGCAGGATGTCTCTAACAGCAGGATGTCTCTAACAGCAGGATGTCTCTAACAGCAGGATGTCTCTAACAGCAGGATGGATGTCTCTAACAGCAGGATGGATGTCTCTAACAGCAGGATGGATGTCTCTAACAGCAGGATGGATGTCTCTAACAGCAGGATGGATGTCTCTAACAGCAGGATGGATGTCTCTAACAGCAGGATGATTGTCTCTAACAGCAGGATGTCTCTAACAGCAGGATGTCTCTAACAGCAGGATGGATGTCTCTAACAGCAGAATGGATGTCTCTAACAGCAGGATGGATGTCTCTAACAGCAGGATGTCTCTAACAGCAGGATGTCTCTAACAGCAGGATGGATGTCTCTAACAGCAGGATGGATGTCTCTAACAGCAGGATGTCTCTAACAGCAGGATGGATGTCTCTAACAGCAGGATGTCTCTAACAGCAGGATGGATGTCTCTAACAGCAGGATGGATGTCTCTAACAGCAGGATGGATGTCTCCAACAGCAGGATGGATGTCTCTAACAGCAGGATGGATGTCTCTAACAGCAGGATGTCTCTAACAGCAGGATGTCTCTAACAGCAGGATGTCTCTAACAGCAGAATGTCTCTAACAGCAGGATGTCTCTAACAGCAGGATGTCTCTAACAGCAGGATGTCTCTAACAGCAGGATGTCTCTAACAGCAGGATGTCTCTAACAGCAGAATGTCTCTAACAGCAGGATGTCTCTAACAGCAGGATGGATGTCTCTAACAGCAGGATGGATGTCTCTAACAGCAGGATGGATGTCTCTAACAGCAGGATGGATGTCTCTAACAGCAGGATGGATGTCTCTAACAGCAGGATGGATGTCTCCAACAGCAGGATGGATGTCTCCAACAGCAGGATGGATTTCTCTAACAGCAGGATGGATGTCTGTAACAGCAGGATTTCTCTAATAGCAGGATGGATGTCTCTAACAGCAGGATGAATGTCTCTAACAGCAGGATGTCTCTAACAGCAGGATGGATGTCTCCAACAGCAGGATGTCTCCAACAGCAGGATGTCTCTAACAGCAGGATGGATGTCTCTAACAGCAGGATGGATGTCTCTAACAGCAGGATGGATGTCTCTAACAGCAGGATAGATGTCTCTAACAGCAGGATGGATGTCTCTAACAGCAGGATGTCTCTAACAGCAGGATGGATGTCTCCAACAGCAGGATGGATGTCTCTAACAGCAGGATGTCTCTAACAGCAGGATGTCTCTAACAGCAGGATGGATGTCTCCAACAGCAGGATGGATGTCTCTAACAGCAGGATGGATGTCTCTAACAGCAGGATGTCTCTAACAGCAGGATGTCTCTAACAGCAGGATGTCTCTAACAGCAGGATGTCTCTAACAGCAGAATGTCTCTAACAGCAGGATGTCTCTAACAGCAGGATGTCTCTAACAGCAGGATGTCTCTAACAGCAGGATGTCTCTAACAGCAGGATGTCTCTAACAGCAGGATGTCTCTAACAGCAGGATGGATGTCTCTAACAGCAGGATGGATGTCTCTAACAGCAGGATGTCTCTAACAGCAGGATGGATGTCTCTAACAGCAGGATGTCTCTAACAGCAGGATGGATGTCTCTAACAGCAGGATGGATGTCTCTAACAGCAGGATGGATGTCTCCAACAGCAGGATGGATGTCTCTAACAGCAGGATGGATGTCTCTAACAGCAGGATGTCTCTAACAGCAGGATGTCTCTAACAGCAGGATGTCTCTAACAGCAGGATGTCTCTAACAGCAGGATGGATGTCTCTAACAGCAGGATGGATGTCTCTAACAGCAGGATGGATGTCTCTAACAGCAGGATGGATGTCTCTAACAGCAGGATGTCTCTAACAGCAGGATGTCTCTAACAGCAGGATGTCTCTAACAGCAGGATGGATGTCTCTAACAGCAGGATGGATGTCTCTAACAGCAGGATGGATGTCTCTAACAGCAGGATGGATGTCTCTAACAGCAGGATGTCTCTAACAGCAGGATGTCTCTAACAGCAGGATGGATGTCTCTAACAGCAGGATGGATGTCTCTAACAGCAGGATGGATGTCTCTAACAGCAGGATGTCTCTAACAGCAGGATGTCTCTAACAGCAGGATGGATGTCTCTAACAGCAGGATGGATGTCTCTAACAGCAGGATGGATGTCTCTAACAGCAGGATGTCTCTAACAGCAGGATGGATGTCTCTAACAGCAGGATGGATGTCTCTAACAGCAGGATGGATGTCTCTAACAGCAGGATGGATGTCTCTAACAGCAGGATGGATGTCTCTAACAGCAGGATGGATGTCTCTAACAGCAGGATGTCTCTAAAAGCAGGATGTCTTTAACAGCAGGATGGATGTCTCTAACAGCAGGATGGATGTCTCCAACAGCAGGATGGATGTCTCTAACAGCAGGATGGATGTCTGTAACAGCAGGATTTCTCTAATAGCAGGATGGATGTCTCTAACAGCAGGATGAATGTCTCTAACAGCAGGATGTCTCTAACAGCAGGATGGATGTCTCCAACAGCAGGATGTCTCCAACAGCAGGATGTCTCTAACAGCAGGATGGATGTCTCCAACAGCAGGATGGATGTCTCCAACAGCAGGATGGATTTCTCTAACAGCAGGATGGTTGTCTGTAACAGCAGGATTTCTCTAATAGCAGGATGGATGTCTCTAACAGCAGGATGAATGTCTCTAACTGCAGGATGTCTCCAACAGCAGGATGTCTCCAACAGCAGGATGTCTCTAACAGCAGGATGGATGTCTCTAACAGCAGGATGGATGTCTCTAACAGCAGGATGGATGTCTCCAACAGCAGGATGGATGTCTCCAACAGCAGGATGGATTTCTCTAACAGCAGGATGGATGTCTGTAACAGCAGGATTTCTCTAATAGCAGGATGGATGTCTCTAACAGCAGGATGAATGTCTCTAACTGCAGGATGTCTCTAACAGCAGGATGGATGTCTCCAACAGCAGGATTTCTCCAACAGCAGGATGTCTCTAACAGCAGGATGGATGTCTCTAACAGCAGGATGGATGTCTCTAACAGCAGGATAGATGTCTCTAACAGCAGGATGGATGTCTCTACAGCAGGATGTCTCTAACAGCAGGATGGATGTCTCCAACAGCAGGATGGATATCTCTAACAGCAGGATGTCTCTAACAGCAGGATGTCTCTAACAGCAGGATGGATGTCTCTAACAGCAGGATGTCTCTAACAGCAGGATGGATGTCTCCCAACAGCAGGATGGATGTCTCTAACAGCAGGATGTCTCTAACAGCAGGATGTCTCTAACAGCAGGATGTCTCTAACAGCAGAATGTCTCTAACAGCAGTATGTCTCTAACAGCAGGATGAATGTCTCCAACAGCAGGATGGATGTCTCTAACAGCAGGATGGCTCTAACAGCAGGATGTCTCTAACAGCAGGATGTCTCTAACAGCAGGATGTAATGTCTCTAACAGCAGGATGTCTCTAACAGCAGGATGTCTCTAACAGCAGGATGGATGTCTCTAACAGCAGGATGGATGTCTCTAACAGCAGGATGAATGTCTCCAACAGCAGGATGGATGTCTCTAACAGCAGGATGTCTCTAACAGCAGGATGTCTCTAACAGCAGGATGTCTCTAACAGCAGGATGTCTCTAACAGCAGGATGGATGTCTCTAACAGCAGGATGTCTCTAACAGCAGGATGGATGTCTCTAACAGCAGGATGAATGTCTCTAACAGCAGGATGGATGTCTCTAACAGCAGGATGTCTCTAACAGCAGGATGTCTCTAACAGCAGGATGTCTCTAACAGCAGGATGGATGTCTCTAACAGCAGGATGGATGTCTCCAACAGCAGGATGGATATCTCTAACAGCAGGATGTCTCTAACAGCAGGATGTCTCTAACAGCAGGATGAATGTCTCTAACAGCAGGATGAATGTCTCTAACAGCAGGATAGATGTCTCCAACAGCAGGATGGATGTCTCTAACAGCAGGATGGATGTCTCTAACAGCAGGATGTCTCTAACAGCAGAATGTCTCTAACAGCAGTATGTCTCTAACAGCAGGATGAATGTCTCCAACAGCAGGATGGATGTCTCTAACAGCAGGATGTCTCTAAAAGCAGGATGTCTCTAACAGCAGGATGTCTCTAACAGCAGGATGTCTCTAACAGCAGGATGTCTCTAACAGCAGGATGGATGTCTCTAACAGCAGGATGTCTCTAACAGCAGGATGTCTCTAACAGCAGGATGGATGTCTCTAACAGCAGGATGGATGTCTCTAACAGCAGGATGAATGTCTCCAACAGCAGAATGGATGTCTCTAACAGCAGGATGTCTCTAAAAGCAGGATGTCTCTAACAGCAGGATGTCTCTAAAAGCAGGATGTCTTAACAGCAGGATGGATGTCTCTAACAGCAGGATGGATGTCTCTAACAGCAGGATGGATGTCTCCAACAGCAGGATGGATGTCTCTAACAGCAGGATGTCTCTAACAGCAGGATGGATGTCTCTAACAGCAGGATGAATGTCTCTAACAGCAGGATGGATGTCTCTAACAGCAGGATGTCTCTAACAGCAGGATGTCTCTAACAGCAGGATGTCTCTAACAGCAGGATGGATGTCTCTAACAGCAGGATGGATGTCTCTAACAGCAGGATGGATGTCTCTAACAGCAGGATGGATGTCTCTAACAGCAGGATGTCTCTAACAGCAGGATGGATGTCTCTAACAGCAGGATGTCTCTAACAGCAGGATGGATGTCTCTAACAGCAGGATGTCTCTAACAGCAGGATGGATGTCTCTAACAGCAGGATGGATGTCTCTAACAGCAGGATGGATGTCTCCAACAGCAGGATGGATGTCTCTAACAGCAGGATGGATGTCTCTAACAGCAGGATGTCTCTAACAGCAGGATGTCTCTAACAGCAGGATGTCTCTAACAGCAGGATGGATGTCTCTAACAGCAGGATGGATGTCTCTAACAGCAGGATGGATGTCTCTAACAGCAGGATGGATGTCTCTAACAGCAGGATGTCTCTAACAGCAGGATGTCTCTAACAGCAGGATGGATGTCTCTAACAGCAGGATGGATGTCTCTAACAGCAGGATGGATGTCTCTAACAGCAGGATGGATGTCTCTAACAGCAGGATGGATGTCTCTAACAGCAGGATGATTTGTCTCTAACAGCAGGATGTCTCTAACAGCAGGATGTCTCTAACAGCAGGATGGATGTCTCTAACAGCAGAATGGATGTCTCTAACAGCAGGATGGATGTCTCTAACAGCAGGGATGTCTCTAACAGCAGGATGTCTCTAACAGCAGGATGGATGTCTCTAACAGCAGGATGGATGTCTCTAACAGCAGGATGTCTCTAACAGCAGGATGGATGTCTCTAACAGCAGGATGTCTCTAACAGCAGGATGGATGTCCTCTAACAGCAGGATGGATGTCTCTTAACAGCAGGATGGATGTCTCCAACAGCAGGATGGATGTCTCTAACAGCAGGATGGATGTCTCTAACAGCAGGATGTCTCTAACAGCAGGATGTCTCTAACAGCAGGATGTCTCTAACAGCAGAATGTCTCTAACAGCAGGATGTCTCTAACAGCAGGATGTCTCTAACAGCAGGATGTCTCTAACAGCAGGATGTCTCTAACAGCAGGATGTCTCTAACAGCAGAATGTCTCTAACAGCAGGATGTCTCTAACAGCAGGATGGATGTCTCTAACAGCAGGATGGATGTCTCTAACAGCAGGATGGATGTCTTTAACAGCAGGATGGATGTCTCTAACAGCAGGATGGATGTCTCTAACAGCAGGATGGATGTCTCCAACAGCAGGATGGATGTCTCCAACAGCAGGATGGATTTCTCTAACAGCAGGATGGATGTCTGTAACAGCAGGATTTCTCTAATAGCAGGATGGATGTCTCTAACAGCAGGATGAATGTCTCTAACTGCAGGATGTCTCTAACAGCAGGATGGATGTCTCCAACAGCAGGATGTCTCCAACAGCAGGATGTCTCTAACAGCAGGATGGATGTCTCTAACAGCAGGATGGATGTCTCTAACAGCAGGATGGATGTCTCTAACAGCAGGATAGATGTCTCTAACAGCAGGATGGATGTCTCTAACAGCAGGATGTCTCTAACAGCAGGATGGATGTCTCCAACAGCAGGATGGATGTCTCTAACAGCAGGATGTCTCTAACAGCAGGATGTCTCTAACAGCAGGATGGATGTCTCTAACAGCAGGATGTCTCTAACAGCAGGATGGATGTCTCCAACAGCAGGATGGATGTCTCTAACAGCAGGATGTCTCTAACAGCAGGATGTCTCTAACAGCAGGATGTCTCTAACAGCAGAATGTCTCTAACAGCAGGATGTCTCTAACAGCAGGATGAATGTCTCCAACAGCAGGATGGATGTCTCTAACAGCAGGATGTCTCTAAAAGCAGGATGTCTCTAACAGCAGGATGTCTCTAAAAGCAGGATGTCTCTAACAGCAGGATGGATGTCTCTAACAGCAGGATGGATGTCTCTAACAGCAGGATGAATGTCTCCAACAGCAGGATGGATGTCTCTAACAGCAGGATGTCTCTAAAAGCAGGATGTCTCTAACAGCAGGATGTCTCTAACAGCAGGATGTCTCTAACAGCAGGATGTCTCTAACAGCAGGATGGATGTCTCTAACAGCAGGATGGATGTCTCTAACAGCAGGATGTCTCTAACAGCAGGATGGATGTCTCTAACAGCAGGATGTCTCTAACAGCAGGATGGATGTCTCTAACAGCAGGATGTCTCTAACAGCAGGATGGATGTCTCTAACAGCAGGATGGATGTCTCTAACAGCAGGATGGATGTCTCTAACAGCAGGATGTCTCTAACAGCAGGATGTCTCTAACAGCAGGATGGATGTCTCTAACAGCAGGATGGATGTCTCTAACAGCAGGATGGATGTCTCTAACAGCAGGATGGATGTCTCTAACAGCAGGATGGATGTCTCTAACAGCAGGATGGATGTCTCTAACAGCAGGATGTCTCTAACAGCAGGATGGATGCGTAAACGTGACGTATATAAGGGAGGCAGGATTAGACATAAATAATGGATGCTTGAAGGGAAGAGAGGAAGGAAGTGAGCTGGAAGCAGAGAGGTTTTGAGGGGGTTGTGAGGAGAACAGAGGAGAGAAAGGAGAGAGGGGGTTGTGAGGAGAACAGAGGAGAGAAAGGGAAGACGAGAGGGGGTAGGGAGGAGAACAGAGGAGAGAAAGGGGAGAGGAGAGAGGGGAGGAGAACATAGGAGAGAAAGGGGAGAGGAGAGAGGGGGTAGGGAGGAGAACAGAGGAGAGATAGGAGAGGAGAGAGGGGTAGGGAGGAGAACAGAGGAGAGAAAGGAGAGAGGGGGTAGGGAGGAGAACATAGGAGAGAAAGGAGAGAGGAGAGAGGGGGTAGGGAGGAGAACAGAGGAGATTAAGGGGAGAGGAGAGAGGGGGTAGGGAGGAGAACAGAGGAGAGATAGGAGAGGAGAGAGGGGGTAGGGAGGAGAACAGAGGAGAGATAGGAGAGGAGAGAGGGGGTAGGGAGAACAGAGGAGAGATAAAGGATAGGGGAGGGAGGGAGAACAAAGGAGAGAGGAGAGAAGAGAGGGAGGAGGGTAGCACCTCGTTCAATAATGAATCAATTGATCCCTCTGCGGGCGGATGAGGGATCAAGTTGCCATGACAACAGTTGCAGATCTCTGCTACCCAAGACAGGCAGCCGTGGAGTAGGAGAGATTTCTACTTGTACTGAAAGAGGAGAGGTGCATTGATTGAATAAGGGTCCGTCTAACTGCATGTTAGGCAGCCGGAGTGGAAATCATCAAGAGGTGAGGACTGTGTTGACAGCTTTCTGATCTGATCAACAACAACACTGTCATAACATTACATCATGTATCACAAAAACAGCAATAATACATTTTCCTGAATGTAAATGAATACATATGTTTATGATGTACTGATAGACAGTTTAAGAAATACTGAACACGACAGGGTTATATTGGGCCTGTAGAAATACTGAACACTACAGGATTATATTGGGCCTGTAGAAATACTGAACACTACAGGGTTATATTGGGCCTGTAGAAATACTGAACACGACAGGGTTATATTGGGCCTGTAGAAATACTGAACACTACAGGGTTATATTGGGCCTGTAGAAATACTGAACACGACAGGGTTATATTGGGCCTGTAGAAATACTGAACACGACAGGATTATATTGGGCCTGTAGAAATACTGAACACGACAGGGTTATATTGGGCCTGTAGAAATACTGAACACTACAGGGTTATATTGGGCCTGTAGAAATACTGAACACGACAGGGTTATATTGGGCCTGTAGAAATACTGAACACGACAGGATTATATTGGGCCTGTAGAAATACTGAACACGACAGGGTTATATTGGGCCTGTAGAAATACTGAACACGACAGGATTATATTGGGCCTGTAGAAATACTGAACACGACAGGATTATATTGGGCCTGTAGAAATACTGAACACGACAGGATTATATTGGGCCTGTAGAAATACTGAACACGACAGGGTTATATTGGGCCTGTAGAAATACTGAACACGACAGGGTTATATTGGGCCTGTAGAAATACTGAACACGACAGGGTTATATTGGGCCTGTAGAAATACTGAACACGACAGGATTATATTGGGCCTGTAGAAATACTGAACACGACAGGATTATATTGGGCCTGTAGAAATACTGAACACGACAGGATTATATTGGGCCTGTAGAAATACTGAACACGACAGGGTTATATTGGGCCTGTAGAAATACTGAACACGACAGGGTTATATTGGGCCTGTAGAAATACTGAACACGACAGGGTTATATTGGGCCTGTAGAAATACTGAACACGACAGGATTATATTGGGCCTGTAGAAATACTGAACACGACAGGGTTATATTGGGCCTGTAGAAATACTGAACACGACAGGGTTATATTGGACCTGTAGAAATACTGAACACGACAGGGTTATATTGGACCTGTAGAAATACTGAACACGACAGGGTTATATTGGGCATGCTTGCTTGGCTTTAAGGAGAGATTAGCCTGTAGGTCTGGTACTTCCTATAGAAAAACCAAAACATCATGTTCACCGTTTGACAAAGTTGGCCGTTACGTCGTTGCCTTGCTTCCGACTCCCAACTGCCTCACTCCCACAAACACCCCTCAGGCAAATCTAATGGTGGGAGAGGCACCATCCTGACTTTAATAAGGATCGGACACGTTTTTCCGCCTGAAATGACATTCCCAAATCTAACTATCTGTAACATAGGACCTGAAGCAAGGTTATGCATGTTCTTGATACCATTTGAAAGGAAACACTTTGAGGTTTGTGGAAATGTGAAATGAATGTAGTAGAATATAACACATTAGATCTGGTAAAAGAGAATACAAAGAAAAAAAACATGCGGTTTTATTGTACCATCATCTTTGAAAAGAGAAAGACCAAAATGTATTATTCCAGCCCAGGTGCAATGTTGACTTTGGCCACTAGATGGTAGCAGTGTATGTGCAAAGTTTTAGACTGATCCAATGGACCATTGCATTTCTGTTCAAAATGTTGTATCAGGACTGCCCAAATGGTTCATTAATACATTTTCAAGTTCATAACTGTGCACTCTCCTCAAACAATAGCATGGTATTCTTTCACTGTAATAGCTGCTGTAAATTGGACAGTGCAGTTAAATTAACAATAAAAAATGTTGTTACTTACAACCTCGTGCTAATCTCATTAGCCCACGTTAGCTCAACCGTCCCGCGGTGGAAGGACCGCTCACGTAGAGGTTAACAATCCTGACATTCAATTACATGAAACTGTAGGTTTGCACAACCAAAGAATTTCTGCACAAACTGTCAGAAACCGTCTCATAGAAGCTCATCCTCGTGCTCGTCGTCCTCACCAGGGTCTAACCAGTGACTTTGATGGACACCGGCATGCTGGAGAAGTGTCCTCTTCACGGATGATTCCCGGTTTCAACTGTACTGGGCAGATGGCAGACCACGCGTATGGAGTCGTGTGGGTGAGCGGTTTGCTGATGTCAACGTTGTGAACAGAGCGGCCCATGGTGGTGGTGGGGTTATGGTATGGGCAGGCATAAGCTACGGACAACGAACACAATTGCATTTTATTGATGGCAATTTGATACCGTGACGAGATCCTGAGGCTCATTGTCGTGCCATTCATCCGCCGCCATCACCTCATGTTTCAGCATGATAATGCACAATGTCACAAGGATCTGAACACAATTCCTGGAAGATGAAAATGTCCCAGTTCTTCCATGGCCTGCGTACTCACCAGACATGTCACCCATTGAGCATGTTTGGGATGCTCTGGATCGATGTGTATGACAGCATGTCCCAGTTCTTCCATGGCCTGCATACTCACCAGACATGTCACCCATTGAGCATGTTTGGGATGCTCTGGATCGATGTGTATGACAGCATGTTCCAGTCCAATATCCAGTAACTTCACACAGCCAATGAAGAGGAGTGGGCCACAATCAACAGCCTGATCAACTCTATGAGAAGGAGATGTGTCGCGCTGCATGAAGCAAATGGTGGTCACACCAGATACTGACTGGTTTTCTGATCCACGCCCTACCTTTTTCTTTTAAGGTATCTGTGACCAACAGATGTATATCTGTATTCCCAGTCATGTGAAATCCATAGATTGGGGCCTCATTTATTTATTTATTTATTTCAATTAACTGATTTCATCATATGAATAGTAACTCAGGAAAATCTTTGAAATTGTTGCATTTTTTCAGTTCTATTTTTGTTTAGTGAACATTTGAACTATGGCAGGAAATTAAATATGGAAAAACAGGGCCCTTTGACACATAATTCACATACAAACTGGGGAATGCTCCCTCTTAGCGACATGATGTGCCACCATCCTCGCGCAACATGCCTGCATTGCGTTGCCATGGTAACGACCAGCTGGGACCATGTTGCCAAGTAACAGCTGAGTTCTGATGAGCAGAGAGGAATGTGTGGGGAGGGAAGCGAGGGATGAATATTAATTGTTATTATACAGATAGACACAGCTAAAAGGTGGAAACGCTGCAGGACAAACATCTCATATGCAGGGTAGAAAATACATCAGAGTTTCTCTGGGTTGAAAATAAATACGTGTGTGTTTGTTATCATGCTCTCTCTTTCTCTCCACCTCCCTCTCTCACTCCTGCTCTCTCTTTCTCTCCCCCTCTCTCTCTCACTCCTGCTCTCTCTTCCTCTTTCTCCCTCTCTCCCCGTCTCTCTCTCCACCTCCCTCTCTCCCCGTCTCTCTCTCCACCTCCCTCTCTCCACCTCTCTCTCTCACTCCTGCTCTCTCTTCCTCTTTCTCCCTCTCCCCCTCTCTCTCTCCACCTCCCTCTCTCCCCCTCTCTCTCTCCACCTCCCTCTCTCCCCCTCTCTCTCTCCACCTCTCTCTCTCACTCCTGCTCTCTCTTCCACTTTCTCCCTCTCCCCCTCTCTCTCTCCACCTCCCTCTCTCACTCCCGCTCTCTCTTTCTATCCTCTCTCTCTCTCACTCCCACCCTCTCTCCCTATCTCGCTCCCTCCCTCTCTCACTCCCACCCGCTCTCTCTTTCTCGCTCCCTCTCTCTCTATCCCTCTCTCTCAGTCTCTCTGTCTCTCTCTATCCCTCTCTCTGTCTCTCTATCACTCTCTCTCAGTCTCTCACAGTCTCCCTCAGTCTCTCTATCTCAGTCTCTCTGTCTCTCTCTCTCTCTCTCTCTCTCTCTCTCTCTCTCTATCCCTCTCTCTCAGTCTCTCTCAGTCTCTCTCTATCCCTCTCTCTGTCTCTCTATCCCTCTCTATCCCTCTCTCTCAGTCTCCCTCAGTCTCTCTCTCTCAGTCTCTCTGTCTCTCTCTCTCTCTATCCCTCTCTCTCAGTCTCTCTCAGTCTCTCTCTCTGTCTCCCCCTCTCTCTCACTCCCACCCTCTCTCTCTATCCCTCTCTCTGTCTCTCTCCTCTCTCTCTCTCTCTTTCTCCCCCTCTCTCTCACTCCCACCCTCTCCCCCTCTCTCTCACTCCCACCCTCTCTCTCACTCCCACCCTCTCTCTATCCCTCTCTCTCTTTCTCACTCCCTCTCTCTCTCTCTCTCTCTCTCTGTATGAGCCAAGGCTCTACCTCTGGGCTCTGGAAGCAGGCAGACACACAAACAAATGAGGCCAAACAACATCACGGTAACTGACACTGCTGAATGCCTTGTATCGGACGGCAGATAGTTCCACTAGATGAAAAGACAATTGGAGTAATGAGCGCAGCGATCTGTGTGTCTTTAGCTGCAACATGACCCCAGCTCTGTAACCTATCATCTACATGAGGTGTACTGAGCCACGTTCATGACTCTAATAATGCCCAGACAGGCTGAGAGCAGAGAACAGCCTCTTCCTATAATAATACCCAGACAGGCTGAGAGCTACAGGACACAGCCTCTTCCTATAATAATACCCAGACAGGCTGAGAGCTACAGGACACAGCCTCTTCCTATAATAATACCCAGACAGGCTGAGAGCTACAGGACACAGCCTCTTCCTATAATAATACCCAGACAGGCTGAGAGCTACAGGACACAGCCTCTTCCTATAATAATACCCAGACAGGCTGAGAGCTACAGGACACAGCCTCTTCCTATAATAATACCCAGACAGGCTGAGAGCTACAGGACACAGCCTCTTCCTATAATAATACCCAGACAGGCTGAGAGCTACAGGACACAGCCTCTTCCTATAATAATACCCAGACAGGCTGAGAGCTACAGGACACAGCCTCTTCCTATAATAATACCCAGACAGGCTGAGAGCTACAGGACACAGCCTCTTCCTATAATAATACCCAGACAGGCTGAGAGCAGAGAACAGCCTCTTCCTATAATAATACCCAGACAGGCTGAGAGCTACAGGACACAGCCTCTTCCTATAATAATACCCAGACAGGCTGAGAGCTACAGGAAACAGCCTCTTCCTATAATAATACCCAGACAGGCTGAGAGCTACAGGACACAGCCTCTTCCTATAATAATACCCAGACAGGCTGAGAGCTACAGGACACAGCCTCTTCCTATAATAATACCCAGACAGGCTGAGAGCTACAGGACACAGCCTCTTCCTATAATAATACCCAGACAGGCTGAGAGCTACAGGACACAGCCTCTTCCTATAATAATACCCAGACAGGCTGAGAGCTACAGGACACAGCCTCTTCCTATAATAATGCCCAGACAGGCTGAGAGCTACAGGACACAGCCTCTTCCTATAATAATACCCAGACAGGCTGAGAGCAGAAGAGAGATTAAAGTAGATGTCACGTGTCAAAATTTTGATTGATGACCCTATGTGAACCTATGTGAACTCTATGTGAACCCTATGTAGTGATGACGTGTGCATGTCTTCTGGTCAGGCAAGCCTGGTTAGGTGGGGGCTATGGGGTGAGTAAGGGTCCATTTGACAGGCCGTTAATGATTGATGACCCAAGCCTGATTTATGACCCTATGTAATGATTTATGACCCTATGTCATGTAGAAGGGTGCATGCCCAGGGGGGTTGTTGGGGTTGAGTAAGTGACCATGTGTCAGGTCAACCTGTTACTGTTTCTCACGGTTTGGGGTGGTTAATGCCCCTTATAAAGCGCCTGAACAATACCTGTTTAAGACTGTACATGATAACCCCCCTGAATATTAAACAAAAATGACACCTATGCCAATTTTAGGGATGTTATGCTCGGCTTGTCATGAACCCAGTGACCAAAGCCTTGAAGAAGTTCTGTGTGAAGCTCCAGAATGTTTTAAAGGATTTTTGGGTACGAGTGAGGGCCACATGTCTTACATATTCCACCCGGAGGATTCTACGGTAAAGATATTCACAGACCGTGGACCCAAACCCCTTTATCCTGCAAAACCTGGGAGTTTTCCCCCGGCTCTGGGGATGAGAGAATGGCTAAACATCAGGCTGGCTCTTTGTAAAATTGAACAGGTCCTGAGTGGTACAAATGTGCCAGGATATGCGTTGGAAGAACAGGTCTGCGGCCGCAGTGATCTCAAGGCTCTAAGAATTGCTTCAATGGACTATAGCCCTGACAACAAAGTGACAATTTTAGCCTGTGACCTTTATGATAAGGCTAATGCTACAAAGTCTGTCAATTCTCCTGTAGCTTCCAGAGCACGCAAACATGTAAACTTTTTTATTCCTGTGTTTAGTTTTAAATGGGTGGATTATCCAATTTTCATAACACTTATGAATAAGCTGGACATTCTCTTCCAAAATGGGGAACAGTTAAAGCGCTGGGCGAGGCTTTCCTTGAGACAGAGTCAAGACCAAAAGGCCCGACGGAGGATCTACCCCTGGAGTGAAAACTTACCAAGTGTTGATGGACCTAGCAAGAGAGCCTTGCCTTTTGAGGGCGAACTCGACACGGACAATGGCGGTTGGTTGCATAAGCTCCCAGGATCTGTAAGAAAGGCATCGTAAAATACCTTAAGAATGTAAGGATATAAAATGTATGTACTAAATATTTTGAATGAAATAAATGGTTTTAAAATCAGAATCTCACCACGTTATGAACTCTCGCGTTTGTTCACTCTTAGCGCAGTCTGTCCCTGAGAAAAAACTTGCGGAAAAAGCCATGTGCGCGCGTATGTGCGTGAGGGAGTTTTCTGTAGTGGCTGTGTGTGTGTGTGTGTGTGTGTGTTTCAAAAACAGAAAAAGGGGGGCGGGTTGTTTGTTAAAAAAATACCCTTGCAGTCGTTTGAAACCAAGGTTTACACTAGCCTGCAAAACAGATGCCTACCCCCCAACAATAATATTGTGTCTTACGACTCCTAATCTTAAAGGCCTTTCATAAAACTATTTTTTAGGTGGGCTAAAAAGTCATTCATCCCAGCGATGTCGAGACCAACCCACCCCCTGCATCTAGGTGCTAGCACCCCGGAGATTTTAGAAGATCCAAAAGGATCCTAATGTTTAGACACACCCAATACCATGTGTTTGAAATGTGTCAAATATACCATGGGCGGGGGTATAGCCCGAAAAAAACGACAAACCCCAAATGCTATGTAAAAATCATTCAGGGGTTTTTCTCTAGGTCGTAGGGTACAAAAGCGCTAGAAACCATGGGCAATGTTAGCAGCGTTTTAGTTCCGATGCAAACAGCACCTCCAGAAACTCCTAGAATCGTTATCGGACTGAAGCGTTAAAAAAGATAATCGGGGAAAACAGTCTAATGGATCTATCGCAAGGTGAGTTCTTGAAATAAATCTTTATTAGATTTGGTTGTTGTGGGGAATTGTTTGAAAAGCGTGGGATGTTATAGAAATATTAAACAATCATTAGGATCAGTATGCTTACCGTATAACAAGGCAATATTAGCTAAAGTGATTATAGCTTTAATGTTGTCGAATGTTTTATAGATTCTGAAGCATTCACGCAGATACTCCGAGGTATAACTGAGCTCGAACCATCCAATGGGGCTCCGGAACAAAGTGCAGACAAACAAACGCCTGCCCTGAATTGTAAACGTAAGTAAGCTCCAAGAATTCCATACATAAAAATATTTATACCTTAAAAACAAAAAGTGTGGGCATCTTATATTAAAAGTTATTTTATATGTTTACAGAGGACCTAAAGCCTAGAAGGTTAAACGAGGCCCTATGGAGCCTGAACGGTTTCTGCGAAGCATATGACTACGAGACAATTCTGCCCTACTCCCAGGATGTATTTACACAAAAGCAGCGAACAGAGACTTTAAACGGCAGGTCAACTCCCCTTGGCCAGGACAACGTTGTCCCCCATATTTCTAAACACCAAAGGATAATTAGTGCTCAGATCCACAGTTCCGCTTCACCCGAACAATTCTACTTGGCCGATATTCACGAGACGTCGTTCCAAGGACAAGGTATGAATCAATTATATATTATTATTTATATATATTATTATTTTAATATTTATATATTTTTTTTATGCCGGAATATGTTAAAACAAGGCCTAATGCTGTTTTTTTTTTTTTTTTTTTTTTTTTCAGGCTCACCATCTACCGAACCTGCAGATGCTGTAATACAGGTTGAACAAAGACATCAGCCCCTGGTTTCAGAGCTTCTTCAGAACAGCCCTCGTCAAAAAAGCCGAGGTATTTAATTAATGTATTGTTAATATATAGGCTTATATCTGAAATGTATTTGGCATTTTTAACATATTTTAGGGTTAATAACCTATTTTTGTATGTATTATTTTTATTTCAGACTCCTCACCGGCTTATAAAGACAACGCACAAACATCGGAGGATGCCCAGACAAGCATCCCCGAGGAGGCTCCAAAGACACCAGTCAAGAAAACAGCGAAACCTGATGATTTCAAAGATTTAAATGACATTTCTGAGGTAGACGATTTGATGTTCTGTGAAGCTGCCAACCTTCTTGAATCGGCCAATTCTGTGGGGGAAACAGCAGATTCTGAAATAGACCAAGAACGTTTTTTCAAAGCGTTTACCCTGGGTTTAAAATCACGAAAGGCTCTACTCCAGAGGCGCATGTGTATTCTACTCGAGCATCAATACAATCAGGATGTGTCATTCTGGCGTAGCGAGCTACCCCGTATGTTAAAAAACATTAGGGCTAAAACAAGCAAATACCGCCGTTAAAAAACACACATGTAAACACACACACACACACATCCTTAATTAGACAGATGGCGCCCCCTATAGACCAAAGTGAGACAATTGAAACCCTCTTAGCCATGATCCCTACAGAGCTCCAAGATATAGTTAACCATATGAATGATTCGGGGGTAATTGACATAATGACAATAGATGAAAATCTATTATCACAGATTCCCTCCGAACTCATAGACATTATTACACGTATGAATGAGTCAGGGCCTTCCGAGGAAAACATGTTAACACAGATTCCCGAAACCATCATATCTCTAATTACCCAGCTTAACGCGAGCCCTAGGTTTAATTCGGCCCCACAGACACCTCTAAGACAGCCTTTAACAACATTGTCCGAAGAGTCTGAAAGTCAATATGATGTTTTTGAACAGTTGGACAAATGTCTAGCAAATCTGGAGGGGGGCGGTCTTGAGATCAGTGTACAGAACGAGAGCGCTAGGTTTAATTCGGCACCCCAGACACCTATAAATCAGCCTTTAACACCAATGTCCGAAGAGTCTGAAACCCAATACGATGTTTTTGAACAGTTGGACAATTGCCTAGCAAATCTGGAGGGGGGAGGTCTTGATCGAAGTGTACATGTTTTGCGTCGAAATAAATTCAGCAATATTGAGGTTCGCCAGTTTTTCAATTTCGCATGGGGGGGTCAGATTCGGGAATATGCGGTGTTTTACGTAATGCTTATGGACACTTTGAATGAACTGTTAGCTAGGATTAGAGATTATAGCGAACCTAGGGATCTCTTACAGTTGGAAATTTGTGGAGACAGTCTACAGAGCAAGGTATCGCTTATTTTACAGAATGGTGAAGCAGAGCTTGAACAATTTGTTAAACTGCTAGAACGCCTTGTTCAGTCAAATTTAAACGTGCTAGCATATAGGACCCTCGAACTTGTAGTACAATTAGTACGACAACCACAAGGGGGCGGGGGTCAGAGACGAAAGCTCGAGAGTTTAATGCAGTCCGAAATCATAAGCAATAAAAGGGCCTATCTCATAAACGTTCACAATCCAGGTAATAAGCTATGTTTTGCCATAGGTTTGGCCCACTTACTCAGCCCAGGATGTACTGATCAAGCCGCGTTACAAAAAGCTTGAGAGCTACAAACTGCGGTGGGTCTCGGTATACAGGATGCTGTGGCTTTCTCAGACATAGTCAAATTTGAAAACTTTCTGAACATCAAGATTGTGGTTTTGTACCACAGTAGGGCTAATGACGCTCTCCTCAAGTTCCAAAATATACCCGAACCACATCCTAAGACTATGTACTTTTATGTGCAAAATGAGCATTACTATGCCGTAACTAACATCACAGCCTTTTTAGGCGCTCCATATGTCTGTCCAGCCTGTCATACCGGCTACACACGCATGGGGGGGCACTCGTGCCGTTACAACTGTTCAGTATGTCTGGATAAACATTGCCCTATGCAGCCGCTAAACTTGACCCCCTGTGCGGATTGTCACCGCACATGTCGTTCGGCCTACTGTTACGAAAAACACAAAACTGAAACATGGCATCCCAAGGCATGTAAATCTGTAAGCAGTTGTGACATTAACAAGAAATGTCCAAAATGTCATTGCAATTACAACCTTAAAATAGATAGCCCTAAACCTCATGTTTGTGGAATTATACACTGCCCAATCTGTAAAGGTCCTTTGAAAAGCAGAGACGCGGAAGCGGTTCAAGAAGTAACACATGAGTGTTACATTCAGCCCTTGGCTGAAGATGAACATACAGAGAAATATGTGTTTTATGATTTTGAGACAAATCAGCAATCAGGGGTTCATTTGCCTATTTTTGTGTCAACCATGACTTTCAAGGGTGAAAAATGGTCGGCCGAGGGACCCAATTGTGCCCGGCTCTTTCTAAAACATTTTAGAAAAGCCCAGTACAGAAACTTCACGTTTATAGCTCACAATGCTAGGGCCTATGACGCCTATCTGCTTCTGAACCCTTTGATACAGCAAGGCGTGGCCCCCAGTGTCATAGCTCAAGGGAGTAAAATATTATGCTTTGTTGACCCCGCCTTCAAACAGAGATACATTGACAGCTTAAGCTTCTTACCCATGAGATTGGCTCAAATGCCAGAGGCCTTGGGTTTTGAAAACTCTGTCAAAGGCTATTTCCCTCATTTCTTCACATCTGAGGAGAATCTACATTATATAGGATCTTATCCAGCCCCCGAAATGTACGGGTGTGATCAAATGTCTCCCAAAGAGCGTGAGAGATTCATGACATGGTACGAGACCGTAAGACATGGCACTTTTGATTTCCATAAAGAGATGGAATCATACTGTGACAATGACGTTGTTATACTTCGTGAAGGATGCCTCAGATTCAGAGAAGAGGTAATCAAAGATGCGGGCATTGACCCCTGGAGCTGTACAACTATTGCATCAGCGTGCATGAAAACCTATCGTACACACTATCTAACTCCTGAATCTATAGCTATCCCATCGCCAGACAACTACCGACGCCAATTCAAGGCCTACTCTAGTGGTTCCATTCAATGGTTGGAGTACTTGGCCCAGGATAAAGATATTTTTATCCAACATGCTTTGAATCGGGGGGAGAAGGCTTTTGGGCCTTACCATGTAGATGGATACACACAGATTGACGGGGTTGAGACAGTGTATGAGTACAACGGTTGTTTCTTCCACGGTTGTAAATTATGCTTTGTCCCCCAGGCCTTGTGTGTCCTAACCCAAAAGACTTTTGGGGAAATGTATCAAGAGTTTCAAGACAAACTGAATTCTTTAAAGGCTACTTACGGGTTAAAAGTTGTGGTTTTGTGGGAGCACGAATGGACAGCCCTCAAAAAGGCAGATCCTAGTGTTAAGGCCTTCCTTACCCATTATGACCCTCCAGAGCCCCTGGAACCGCGACAGGCCTTGTTTGGAGGCCGGACCAATGCTTTGACATTGCGTTATGTAGCTCAACCCGACGAGACAATAGGCTATGTAGATTTTACATCCCTATATCCTCATGTAATGAGTTCCTCATTCTATCCTATAGGGCATCCTGAAATTATTCACAGCGACTTTGACGAACCCCAAAATTATTTTGGTTTAATCAAAGCGACTGTCTACCCTCCTAGGGGGCTGTTTATACCTGTGTTGCCTTACAAGGGTCCTAAAGGAAAACTTTTCTTTCCCCTTTGTCGCACATGCTGTGAAAACCACAACCAGGAAAACCCCTGTGATCACACAGATCAAGAAAGAGCCCTGACCGGTGTATGGGTCACTGTAGAATTCTCTAAGGCTTTAGAGAAGGGGTATCGTGTGGCCAAAATCTTTGAAGTGTGGAACTTTTCCAGGAAATCAGACACACTTTTTAAAGAGTACATCAAAACCTTCTTGAGATGCAAGCAGATGGCTTCAGGCTATCCTGCATCGGTCACAGATCAAGAAAGTAAAGACCAGTACATTCAAGACTACCATGACAGAGAAGGCATACTTCTTGACCCTGACAGAATAGAGGTCAACAAAACCAAAAGAAATGTGTCGAAATTGTACTTGAACTCCCTTTGGGGGAAATTAGCGCAGAGATGCAATATGCTAACAACTTCGATCATTAAAGACCCCGAAGAATTTTTGGAATTTGTTTTTTCGGACCAATACGAAATTTCACATTTTTCCTTCTTGAGTCAAGACATTGCCTTGGTGCAATGGAGGCGCCACCAAAAGTGGGTTCTACCCCCGGGTAATGTAAATGTGTTTCTTGCAGCATTTACCACAGCCTATGGCCGCCTTGAACTGTACACCCTCATGGAACAGCTTCAGAGGCGGGTTCTTTACCACGACACAGACTCTGTGGTCTATGTAAGCAAACCGGGGGATTGGACCCCCCCACTTAGCAACTATCTTGGGGGTTTAACGAGTGAACTCGAAGAGGGTGACCATATTACAGAATGGTCCTCATGTGGTCCAAAAAGCTATGCTTTTAGGACTAAAGCCAATCACGTGGTGTTGAAAGCCAAAGGCGTGACTCAAAACTATGAAAATGCACCGCGTGTAAACTTGGAATCAATCACGCGCTTGGTCGAGGGGTTTGTAAAGGACAAGAATAGTGACTTGGAGATTTTGAGCTCCTACAACAAATAGTGAGGGATAAAAAGGGGTTCCATCTAAGAAACGCACCACTCACTAAAAGATTCAGGGTAGTCTATGACAAGAGACAGCTATTGCCTGACGGTACCACATTGCCCTTTGGCTACTGACTTATGCTACAAGCCCCAGTGTGTCTTAAAGCTTAAGATATTATGACTGCTGTCGAGGGTTTTGACCCCCGTCTACAATTGCCTTTTTTCAGCATTAATTGCAGGCCCTTCAAACAGTGGTAAAACTTTTTTTGTAAAAAGTATTTTAGAGAATTCTGAACATGTGTTATCTCAAAAGCTGACAATATTGTATGGTGTTATTCATGTTACCAACCTCTGTATGATGAATTATTGAAGACAATAAAAATCAAGTTTGTTGAAGGAATACCCGATTCTCTGTCTGATGATGAACTTCTCCCCCCACATGTAAATAATCTGCTGGTTTTGGACGATATGCTATTTGCTGGTAGCGAACACCCTGAAATTGCACGAGCTTTTACCCAATATACTCATCATAGAAACCTGTCCGTGCTTTACTTGGTCCAGAATGTGTTTCACCAAGGTAAAAATAGTCGGACCATTAGCTTGAATGCCAACTACATGGTATTGTTTAAAAATCCTAGAGACAAACTGCAAATTAGCACTCTAGCTCAGCAGATGTACCCTGGACGGAAATCATACTTTATGGAGAGCTATGAGGACGCTACCAAAGAGCCATTTTCTTATTTAATCGTGGATTTAAAAGCAAATACTCCAGAACACCTTAGGCTACGTACAGGGCTGTTTCCGGGGGAGAGGCCTGCTGCATACCTTCCTAAAAAGTAAACGCTATGGTCTCTGCGTTTAAAAGAAACCTCCCCCTCTTGAGAAGGCTAGTGGGTTCTACAGCTAAAGAACGGAAGGCCATCTTGGGTCGCTGTTCTTCAGATCTCATATTAGCCCTATGTGAGATTGCTTTGAATCTTCTCAAAGAAG
>NW_022263167.1:0-76799 GCF_002021735.2 Oncorhynchus kisutch
TCCTAATCCAGACATTGTCATCTCCCGTCTAGACTTCTGCAACTCTCTGATGGCTGGGCTCCACTCTTGTGCCTTCCAACCCCTGTAACTTATCCAGCACACAGCCCACCTGGTGTTCAACCTTCTTAAGTTCTCCCATGTCACCCCGCTCCTCTGCTTTGTCTTCCAGTCGAAGCTCGAATCATCTTCAAGACCCTGGTGGTTGCCTATGGAGCAGCAAGGGGAACTGCACCTTCTTACCTTCAGGCTATGCTCGAACCCTACATCCCAAACCGAGCACTCCGTTCGGCCACCTCTGGAATCTTGGCCCTCTCACCTTTATGGTCGGGCAGCTCCCGCTCATCCCTGTCAAAGCTCTTCTCTGGTGGAAACGCATTTATGCGCAAATATAAAATATTTAAAACCATCACATCGAAGTCACGATGATATCGTGTGTGATCCTCCCACTACGACTCCGGAAACAATGCAGTTTAATAGGCTACAGATGAAAGAACTAATGAACTTCACAGGGTGTTGAAATTGCACTGTGATTTGATGCTTCTTTCCAATAAATATCGAGGATCTGATTCTGGTGACATTATGATCAATACTTGACTGCCGTTTTACATATTTAAAAAATCCATAATGATCTCATCATGTAGACCAGGGGTAGGGAACCCTGTTCCTGGAGTTCTGCAGGTACTGCAGGATTTTGTTCCAACTAGGCACCACACCTGACCAACTGATGTAATTCAGCAGTTCAGTGATATCCTAAATTCAACACACCTGGTCTTCCAGGTAGGTTAAATCAAAATCATGAAGAGCCTGCGACACTCCGCAGGACATGGTTGCCTACCTTATGTATAACTTATACTACCCGCACAGCCTAAACCCTATGTCTGTAAGTCTGTTGGCTACAGCGCACATGCCAAGACCATAGTATGTCATGACTTCCATCCGAAGTCGGTCCCCCTCCTTGTTCGGCAGTCGACTCACCGGTCATCTAGCCATCGCCGATCCACCTTTCTATTTCCATTTGTTTTGTCTTGTCTTACCACACACCCTTCAATTCCATCATTACATGGGTTTATTTAACCCTTTGTCCCCCCATGTCCTTGTCTGGAATTTTGCCCATTGATTTATTGTACTGTTTACAGTGGTTTTATTTATTAAACTGCACTGTTTGTAAATCAGTCTTGCTCTCTGCATGCCTCCTGACTTCTCTGCCAGTACGCACCCCTTACAATAGTACACATTTGCTAATGACAATACTATTGGTATAGTTTAAAAGGCAATGGAAACTTTTGAACTTTCGATTTTTATTTGGTGAATGAAAAGTTAAACTAAAAAGTGCATTTTGTGTTCATTACGTCATCAAACACTGATTTTTATCTGTGAAAAGTCAATTTTGTGGAAAAAACACCACAGGTGTGCAGATTTTCTTTATGCAGATTCTAGGTATTTGCATGAAATCTGTCCAAATTGGATGAAAACCTAACTTATGACTTAGAAGGTTGCGCTTCAACCTTCTATAGTCGAGGAGACACATTTACTTTGCTTGGGAAGTAATGTGTGATTCTGTCACTATCAATTGAAGTTGCACATTTCAAACAGGCTATTAAACAACATAGCTCTAGTCAGGAGTAAGCCAGGTAGTCTAGGAAGGAACAAAAATGAATTATTTAGGCTATATTCATATTATTTCAAGCTATAGCCTGCCATTTGAGAATTAATTGTGAAGCATTTGTGACACTACAGGAAGGCAGGAGCGCTCAGCATTTCAAGAACACATCACAACAGCCCTTTAAAACCTCTACAGGATCAGTGTGGCTAAACCGGGACAGTTGTTGTTCAATATGAGATAAATGATTAGAACAACAGCCAACTTTCTGGGACATAGACATGCCTTAAATGGGCAGGATGCTTACATTCTTGCTAACCTAACTGCAGTGTCCATTTACAGTAGCTATCACGGCAAACTTTATCACGTAAACCCTCGCAGACTTAATGCAACATTTGTGTAGTGATGTAATTCTTCACTGGATCAGTCTGAAACGTTGCACACACACTGCTGCCATGTTGAAGACAACATTGAAGTTACAAATAGAGTCATATTTCAATGTATGCCTTGCATGTTTTTTTTTGTTTGTATTACCTTTTATGAGATCTAATGTGTTACATTGTCCTACATTAATTTCACATTTCCACAAACTTCAAAGTGTTTATTTCAAATGGAAACAAGAATATGCATATCCTTGCTTCAGGTCCTGAGCTATAGGCAGTTAGATTTGGTATGCCATTGTAGGAGAAAATCGATCCTTAGCAATACATTTATACATTTCCAATAACAATTACTTAGAATTAACAATAATGACACAAAAAATGCTTTATTAAGCTATACAGTCATTCTACGGTGCCTTTAAATGAACTTTAAGAAACACGAGTTTGTCCAGTCTTTGGTTTGAGTATCATGTGGTGTGCACGCCTAGTTTGTTAATTTAGCATAGCAGATGCTTTTATATTCCCATGCCCGCAGACAGCACAAATCTATTTGTAACAACAATATCATGGAATAAAATATAATAAATTAGATAAAAAAGTTACAAGTGCATATAGGCCTACCTTATGATATGCGGCTCTGTGTTAAAAAACAAATGTCTTTTTCTCAAATTCAACGATTAGATACTTCAGATGTAACTGGTTCATTATTACACTGTTAGCACTGTTCCTAACTTAGACTAGCCTCTTATTTAACAGCCTGTATTGAAATCACAACCTCTCTGGTGCTGTAGCATGCGCTCATTCAGTCTCTTGCTCTGGTTTGATATTACAATATTCTACTTGTCTCCAGTCATGTAAAATGAAGTAGAATTGCATAAATGTGTTTATAAAAGGCCATTTCTTCTCAGAACTCAAATAAGATGATAGATTCATGCAGTGCTTTTATTATAATGGAGATCTTTTCCCCTCTACCCTTGTCCGCGGTGGAATGTGAATCCACAACCATCTGACAACTTTGGCATGTAGGCTAATGCTTACAAAATGAAGAACAGCTTCTAAAACTACATATCTAAAGGCTCTGGTCTGTCCTAGGATTGAGGGTGAACGGTAGGCATGTTCTCTGCTATCCACTTTGTTTCATTTTGGATACAGGGGAGGGTCATTTTTCTCATTTCAAACGGTCAGGGAGTGTAAAAATACATTTTACTGATGGGTCATCCATATTCATTTCAGAGAGGTCCAATTTTCTCCAGGTATCCCTCATTATAAATACCTTACAGTCCCTTAACAGTTCACAAGCACCTCAGTCAAGAAACTCAAGATAGATCTGACAGACAAAACCAAAACCTGAAAACCCACATCATTTCCTTCTCACACTACATCTTAAATACTTTGAGGGCTTGTTTCCCAGACACATATTAGGCCTAGTCCTGGACTAAACCCCTGTTTTAACGGAGATTCTACATTGTGCATACTTTTAGTCCAGGGCTTAATCTGTGTCCAGGAAACAGGCCCTGAATGTTTGATCTACGGGGGTTCTTCATTTAGTTGATGGACCTACAGTATGCTCATTGTCATTCAATCATACAACACCATGGAGGAGATTCCCAACTCTAGTTCTTATCATGACAATAATGTTTTAAAACGTCATACGAAACATAAACACAGTTGTTCATATTACAGTTTCAGAAAAGGGGAAGTTGTTTAAGAGCAGCACTTTAGGGAAGTTGGACAAATATCTAATGCAGTGAGTTGATAAAATCTTGTTACCAAGAGGAAATGCCCTCTCTTCTCCATCCTGAACACAGACTTGCATGAGCTCACATTATTATATATTGTTTTAAACTTAGGCAAGTCAGTTAAGAACAACTTCTTATTTTCAATGATGGCTGAGGTACAGTGGGTTAACTGCCTGTTCAGGGGTAGAACGACATATTTGTACCTTGTCAGCTCAGGGGTTTGAACTTGCAACCTTCCAATTACTAGTCCAACGCCCTAACCACTAGACTACTCGGCCACCCCTTCAAGCCCAACATTCAAATAAGAGGCAAATTGGTTGCAGTCAGATCATTAGTCCCAGAGAAACAGATAAAGTCACCTTGAGTTACTCAATTTGATCAACTTCGCTTTCTCTATGAGATACAACAGAGTTTGTCTGCACAATTTTTTTCCACACAACTGTTAGGTGTAGCCATCAACGCTTGTGAACATAGCCACGGGATGTAGTGGTGGTGTAACACCCCCTGAAAAATGAAAAGAAGGAAAAAAACGGAAAAGAAACAGCACCCAGCCCCCACCATCAAACTGCTTTTTATAGCTATGCTTGTGTAAATGCTTTTGCACGTAAAAACTCCCTAAAATATTAGCAAATGGGTCGATGCCTCCTTTTTATATCAGCTGTGTAACTTGAGGGTGTAGGCTACGCCTGGAACAACAGTGGAAGTCCCATAACATTGTATAAAGCATCAGGTAGCCAAGCCTGCAGACATAGTAATTAAATTTGGGAACATAACTAATAAGACTAATAAGCCTAAATGTATAGATTACCTATATATATATATATATATATATATGAGGTTTCTGTATCACATGGAAAAATGTCTAAAGGTGTCACACATGAGTTTAACACAGCTGTCTCTAGTCTCAAGTCTCCACAACCACAGTCACAATAATCAAGGGGCACATACCGAAGAGATGCAGCAGCGTCACCTTCAGTTTTTTTCTTTGAGAAAACAGCATTGTAGCCTACAGTCCATACAATCATCCAACTGGTTCCACTAAATCATCTTCAAATAACATGACATAGTCTGAGATACTCGACAAGAGCGCCCAGACATTGAGTTTGTTAGTTTAAGCTTTCCCATTGGTGGGTGGAGTTTACTGTATTTGCTTTTCACAAACAACATAAAAAAGAGGAGGGGCATGGAGGGAGATATTATCCTGTTTTCAGAGCGGCAGCCTTGGTGGTGTACCCAGTAATCTTTGCAGTGTTTTTCAAAATGATGAAACTGCATCAAAGGTAACACCTGTTAATTTGTCTCTGAAAAGTGTGTTATAGATGCACTTATCCTGTGTGCATTCTTTCTGTAATAGGGTGAACTATAACTTTTTTAAGATACACCGGGCCAAAAAAGACATGTCGACCTATTTTGAGAGGGTTATGTTAGCTAGTTAAACCATTTAGCAGTTGTCAGTTAATTCAGATGTACTAAAGACGTCTCTTTTCTTGTTCTACGGGAGTGTTTTTAACCAGAACAAGAACAGTTCACCACGTTCATACACTCAACTATGACACTATGACAACTGCGATACCCTCATAACCCACAGCTTTTTTCTTCTCACGCTATAACAGTATCATTATTGAGACATTCACAGCATTCTCAACCATCTTCCCCATCTCATTTACTGTTCTGACCACATTGACGTTTTACGTGAAGCCCACTGCCTGTTTCCTCAACATCTTATCTATCGCTCTGCTATCTAGCTTCTCTATGTGACAGACATTTCCTTTTTGAAGAACAGTCTGATACCATTAAATGCATCTTAAATACTTGCCATACTTTTAATTTGATCCAAAGGGTTCTTCATTTTGTTGGTGGACCCAACAACATTGGAAGACTTGATAGAGCTGATGGTCACTTTAAATGGAACACTAGTCACTTTAATAATGTTTACATACTGTTTTACTCATTTCATAATGTACATACTGTATTTTCAGAAAATGCCATTCAGACTTGGCTTGGCTTGTCACAATCTTTATATATTTTTTAATTCCATTATTTTACTTTTAGATTTGTGTGTATTGTTCTGTTGGAGGTTGGAACACAAGCATTTCGCTACACCTGCAATAACAACATGTGTCTGTGTCCAATACATTTGATTTGATGTACAGTACATTTCTATGAGGATGACACTGTTCTCTATTCAAGTGGCAGCAGTTTGACTTTGACTTTGAAAAAGCTCAAACAGCTTTTAACATCCGTCAACAGAATCAGTATGATTTGAAGCTCCTTCTGAATTCCTCTAAAACAAAACACATTGTCTTTTCCAATTACTAAACACTCTGAAAACCATGTCATTACTTCCTTGGAAGGAAATTCCATAGAGCGAGTGAAGCTGAGTTCCCATAATCATGTTGAGAACCTGGTAAAGAAGATCAAGTTGAGAATAGGTTTTTATAACCAGCATAAGGGTTGTTTTTCTTTGGAGGCCAGAAAATAGCTGGTACCGAGTATATTCCTGTCTGTCTTGGACTACAGTGATGTAATGTATAAACAGACCTCAAGCACAACCCTGATTTCGTGTATCATGCAGCTCTTAGGTTTATTAGCAACCAAAAGCATCTGACACATCACTGTGATCTCTATAGTGCTATTGGCTGTTCGTCGTTGACTCTACTACACTTACACATTGTTACACTATGATTTAGAAGGGCATTTTTGGAAAACTTCTTTGATAAGGTCCGAAAATTAAATACCAGCTACGGTCTCACTACTTACTTTTAATGGTTACTGAAATCAGAACAGATAGTGGCAAAAAGTATTTTAGCAACTAATTCCAGTGATTTTGTGTAATTCTGTGTAATTCTGTCCGGACCAGCATGAATCTCCAGAATCTTGTTTCCTTGGAGGAGTTTGAATGTTTGGTTGACACATGTTTCTAAGGAATGTGATTGTCATTCGGACTTGATGCTGTGGTACATATGATAGATTTAAAACAAATCTAAGACGATTATATGTTTCTGTAATTGAAATGTATGTCTGTCTATGTAAATGTAACTTTTTTATGGTGTGTCTATGTCTGTAAGTTGTTACTGTATGTCTGATATTTGTATCAAACATTGCTCACCCCTGCTGCTATCTTGGTTGGACAAGGTCTCTCTTGAAAAATATATTTTATCTCAATGAGACTAACCTGGATTAACAAAGGCTAAATAGAACATAATAATAATTCTCCTTCAATAATACATAATGGGGGCGTTTCCCAATTCACTGATCCTGTTACAGTGTCAGAAAAAGATCAAGAGGAAGTGTGAGCTTTGTCAGTTGGCCAATATTCAAAACAGAGGCTAAATTCGGCTCCCAAGTGGTGCAGCAGTCTAATGCACAGCATCTCAATGCCAGAGATGTCATGATAGTATCTGGTTCAAATCCAGCCTGTATCACATCTGGCCATGACTGGTGCACAATTGTCACTGTGTCGTCTGGGTTTGGCCGGAGCAGGCCGTCATTGTAAATAAGAGTTTGTTCTTAACTCGCTTGCCTTGTTCAATAAAGGTTAAATAAAAAATAGTGATGGTGAAGCTGTAGAACCTTTTGAGGATCTGAAGACATATGACAAATCCTTTAAATCTCCTGAGGGAGATTTGTTGTGCCCTTTTTGTCATGCCCTCTTCACAACTGTCTTGGTGTGTTTGGATCATGATAGTTTGTTGGTGATGTGGACACCAATGAACTTGAAGCTCTCAACCTGCTCCACTACAGCCCTGTCGATGATAATGTAGTCCACAATCATCTCCTTTGATTTGCTCACATTGAGAGAGAGGTTGTTATCCTGGCACCACACGGCCAGGTCTCTGACCTCCTTCCTATAGGCTGTCTCATCATTGTCGGTGATCAGGCCTGCCACTGTTGTGTCGTCGGCAAACGTAATGATGGTGTGGGCCATGCAGTCATGGGTGAACAGGGAGTACAGGAGGGGACTGAGCACCCACCCCTGAGGGGCCCCATTGTTGAGGATCAGCGTGGCAGATGTGTTGTTACCTACCCTTACCACCTGGGGGCGGCCCATCAGGAAGTCCATTATTCAGTTGCAGAGAGAGGTGTTTAGTTCCAGGGTCCTTAGCTTAGTGATGAGCTTTGAGGGAACTACGGTGTTGAACGCTGAGCTGTAGTCAATGAATAGCATTCTCAAGTAGGTGTTCATTTTCTCCAGATGGGAAAGGGAAGTGTGGGGTGCAATAGAGATTGTATCATCTGTGTATCTGTTGGGAAGGTATGCAAATTGGATTGGGTCAAGTGTTTCTGGGATAATGGTTACACCGAGCAGTCGAAGCACACACAGGTTCCACCGGCTCCAAATGAGATTACAGCTGCACAATGAATTGAATTCAGATATCCATATGACATGCAATATTTTGAAATGACACCCAGCTGTGTATCGCGTCCTTTCTTTTTTTTTACTCCGTTTTTTCCCCTCTTGCGGCTGCTTTTCACACACAACAAGCCCGGCCCCGCCACTCAAACAGTACAATTCCTCCTCTTCGCTGTAATATTTACTATACGTTTGCATGCTGTTCTGTTATGTCAAATGCAGTCAACGGATGGTTGCAAACAAGAATGATGCTGCTTTCCACTTTGCTTCTAAATATACATCATCCTACTTCGATTATTCCAATAGTTCATCCAAGTGTTTTGATATATATTGCAAGTTAAATTGCAATTGCCTATATCGTGCAGCCCTAGTTACAGAAGCCACCTTTTTCACTAATACTTACCCAAGAAGCCTGAACTGTCAGAACCACATATAGACCAATTCCATAGACCCCATGGTTTCAAAAACAATACTCACCTTGCGAATATAAAATGTCAGAACCTCAAGTCCAAAACATTAGAACACTTGTCATGACTTGGTGAAACACACAAGTGCGCTGCATAGCATCGACTAGAGTCGATGAACCATGGCAGCCCGAGGCCCAAACACACAGGAAATCTACAGTAACCTGAAATCTATATACTCGCACGCTGCCACGGCAACCAAAGGCTCAAATCCACAGAAAGCTGAGGTAATCCTGATAATGTGCACATTAGGTGCTACCACACCTAAAGGCAGCACAAGGCTCAAACTCACAGGGAACTGTGGTAACCCAGATAAGGGTTACCAGACTGCACAACCTGTACGCTACCTAACACTATGAGCAACACTGGGAGAAGATAAATCCAAGCTATAAAACCTTACAAAGCTATGTGTGGAACCCCAATTCACTGCAGCACAGTTATCACCAATCGTCATGCCCCTGAACAATAGCCAAGAAGCTGCCACACACATATGGAGGAGATGAGAAAGGGAATAGTTTGAAAAGTGGGACCTGTAAGACATACAGTAGGCATAACATTGGGAGCAAAAGGTGCATTAGGATGTAACATCATTTTGGAGTTTCCAGGTGCGAACTCCAAACAGGAAGGGTGTACTGATAGCTCGTGGAGATCCCGAACACGCTTGGCCGACACCAAGGACATGAGCAGGGCAGTCTTGTAGGAAAGGATTTTCTGAGCCACAGTCCAATAAGGCTCACATAGAGCGTCCAGGACCAAAGCCAGGTCCCAGGTTGGTGCCATAGCCTTCGACTCTGGTCTGAGCTGACGCACGTCTTTCAGGAACTATACTATTGGTATAGTTTAAAAGGCAATGGAAACTTTTGAACTTTCGATTTTTATTTGGTGAATGAAAAGTTAAACTAAAAAGTGCATTTTGTGTTCATTACGTCATCAAACACTGATTTTTATCTGTGAAAAGTCAATTTTGTGGAAAAACACCACAGGTGTGCAGATTTTCTTTATGCAGATTCTAGGGTATTTGCATGAAAATCTGTCCAAATTGGATGAAAACCTAACTTATGACTTAGAAGGTTGCGCTTCAACCTTCTATAGTCGAGGAGACACATTTACTTTGCTTGGGAAGTAATGTGTGATTCTGTCACTATCAATTGAAGTTGCACATTTCAACAGGCTATTAAACAACATATCTCTAGTCAGGAGTAAGCCAGGTAGTCTAGGAAGGAACAAAAATGAATTATTTAGGCTATATTCATATTATTTCAAGGCTATAGCCTGCCATTTGAGAAATTAATTGTGAAGCATTTGTGACACTACAGGAAGGCAGGAGCGCTCAGCATTTCAAGAACACATCAACAACAGCCCTTTAAAACCTCTACAGGATCAGTGTGGCTAAACCGGGACAGTTGTTGTTCAATATGAGATAAAATGATTAGAACAACAGCCAACTTTCTGGGACATAGACATGCCTTAAATGGGCAGGATGCTTACATTCTTGCTAACCTAACTGCAGTGTCCAATTTACAGTAGCTATCACGGCAAACTTTTATCACGTAAACCCTTCGCAGACTTAATGCAACATTTTGTGTAGTGATGTAATTCTTCACTGGATCAGTCTGAAACGTTGCACACACACTGCTGCCATGTTGAAGACAACATTGAAGTTACAAATAGAGTCATATTTCAATGTATGCCTTGCATGTTTTTTTTGTTTGTATTACCTTTTATGAGATCTAATGTGTTACATTGTCCTACATTAATTTCACATTTCCACAAACTTCAAAGTGTTTATTTTCAAATGGAAACAAGAATATGCATATCCTTGCTTCAGGTCCTGAGCTATAGGCAGTTAGATTTGGGTATGCCATTGTAGGAGAAAATCGATCCTTAGCAACATGCCTATGCATTTTGTATTTAGGCTGTATAAATATACATTTCCAATAACAATTACTTAGAATTAAACAATAATGACACAAAAAATGCTTTATTAAGCTATACAGTCATTCTACGGTGCCTTTAAATGAACTTTAAGAAACACGAGTTTGTCCAGTCTTTGGTTTGAGTATCATGTGGTGTGCACGCCTAGTTTGTTAATTTAGCATAGCAGATGCTTTTATATTCCCATGCCCGCAGACAGCACAAATCTATTTTGTAACAACAATATCATGGAATAAAATATAATAAATTAGATAAAAAAGTTACAAGTGCATATAGGCCTACCTTATGATATGCGGCTCTGTGTTAAAAAACAAATGTCTTTTTCTCAAATTCAACGATTAGATACTTCAGATGTAACTGGTTCATTATTACACTGTTAGCACTGTTCCTAACTTAGACTAGCCTCTTATTTAACAGCCTGTATTGAAATCACAACCTCTCTGGTGCTGTAGCATGCGCTCATTCAGTCTCTTGCTCTGGTTTGATATTACAATATTCTACTTGTCTCCAGTCATGTAAAATGAAGTAGAATTGCATAAATGTGTTTATAAAAGGCCATTTCTTCTCAGAACTCAAATAAGATGATAGATTCATGCAGTGCTTTTATTATAATGGAGATCTTTTCCCCTCTACCCTTGTCCGCGGTGGAATGTGAATCCACAACCATCTGACAACTTTGGCATGTAGGCTAATGCTTACAAAATGAAGAACAGCTTCTAAAACTACATATCTAAAGGCTCTGGTCTGTCCTAGGATTGAGGGTGAACGGTAGGCATGTTCTCTGCTATCCACTTTGTTTCATTTTGGATACAGGGGAGGGTCATTTTTCTCATTTCAAACGGTCAGGGAGTGTAAAAATACATTTTACTGATGGGTCATCCATATTCATTTCAGAGAGGTCCAATTTTCTCCAGGTATCCCTCATTATAAATACCTTACAGTCCCTTAACAGTTCACAAGCACCTCAGTCAAGAAACTCAAGATAGATCTGACAGACAAAACCAAAACCTGAAAACCCACATCATTTCCTTCTCACACTACATCTTAAATACTTTGAGGGCTTGTTTCCCAGACACATATTAGGCCTAGTCCTGGACTAAACCCCTGTTTTAACGGAGATTCTACATTGTGCATACTTTTTAGTCCAGGGCTTAATCTGTGTCCAGGAAACAGGCCCTGAATGTTTGATCTACGGGGGTTCTTCATTTAGTTGATGGACCTACAGTATGCTCATTGTCATTCAATCATACAACACCATGGAGGAGATTCCCAACTCTAGTTCTTATCATGACAATAATGTTTTAAAACGTCATACGAAACATAAACACAGTTGTTCATATTACAGTTTCAGAAAAGGGGAAGTTGTTTAAGAGCAGCACTTTAGGGAAGTTGGACAAATATCTAATGCAGTGAGTTGATAAAATCTTGTTACCAAGAGGAAATGCCCTCTCTTCTCCATCCTGAACACAGACTTGCATGAGCTCACATTATTATATATTGTTTTAAACTTAGGCAAGTCAGTTAAGAACAACTTCTTATTTTCAATGATGGCTGAGGTACAGTGGGTTAACTGCCTGTTCAGGGGTAGAACGACATATTTGTACCTTGTCAGCTCAGGGGTTTGAACTTGCAACCTTCCAATTACTAGTCCAACGCCCTAACCACTAGACTACTCGGCCACCCCTTCAAGCCCAACATTCAAATAAGAGGCAAATTGGTTGCAGTCAGATCATTAGTCCCAGAGAAACAGATAAAGTCACCTTGAGTTACTCAATTTGATCAACTTCGCTTTCTCTATGAGATACAACAGAGTTTGTCTGCACAATTTTTTTCCACACAACTGTTAGGTGTAGCCATCAACGCTTGTGAACATAGCCACGGGATGTAGTGGTGGTGTAACACCCCCTGAAAAATGAAAAAGAAGGAAAAAAACGGAAAAGAAACAGCACCCAGCCCCCACCATCAAACTGCTTTTTATAGCTATGCTTGTGTAAATGCTTTTGCACGTAAAAACTCCCTAAAACATTAGCAAATGGGTCGATGCCTCCTTTTTATATCAGCTGTGTAACTTGAGGGTGTAGGCTACGCCTGGAACAACAGTGGAAGTCCCATAACATTGTATAAAGCATCAGGTAGCCAAGCCTGCAGACATAGTAATTAAATTTGGGAACATAACTAATAAGACTAATAAGCCTAAATGTATAGATTACCTATATATATATATATATATATGAGGTTTCTGTATCACATGGAAAAATGTCTAAAGGTGTCACACATGAGTTTAACACAGCTGTCTCTAGTCTCAAGTCTCCACAACCACAGTCACAATAATCAAGGGGCACATACCGAAGAGATGCAGCAGCGTCACCTTCAGTTTTTTTCTTTGAGAAAACAGCATTGTAGCCTACAGTCCATACAATCATCCAACTGGTTCCACTAAATCATCTTCAAATAACATGACATAGTCTGAGATACTCGACAAGAGCGCCCAGACATTGAGTTTGTTAGTTTAAGCTTTCCCATTGGTGGGTGGAGTTTACTGTATTTGCTTTTCACAAACAACATAAAAAAGAGGAGGGGCATGGAGGGAGATATTATCCTGTTTTCAGAGCGGCAGCCTTGGTGGTGTACCCAGTAATCTTTGCAGTGTTTTTCAAAATGATGAAACTGCATCAAAGGTAACACCTGTTAATTTGTCTCTGAAAAGTGTGTTATAGATGCACTTATCCTGTGTGCATTCTTTCTGTAATAGGGTGAACTATAACTTTTTTAAGATACACCGGGCCAAAAAAGACATGTCGACCTATTTTGAGAGGGTTATGTTAGCTAGTTAAACCATTTAGCAGTTGTCAGTTAATTCAGATGTACTAAAGACGTCTCTTTTCTTGTTCTACGGGAGTGTTTTTAACCAGAACAAGAACAGTTCACCACGTTCATACACTCAACTATGACACTATGACAACTGCGATACCCTCATAACCCACAGCTTTTTTCTTCTCACGCTATAACAGTATCATTATTGAGACATTCACAGCATTCTCAACCATCTTCCCCATCTCATTTACTGTTCTGACCACATTGACGTTTTACGTGAAGCCCACTGCCTGTTTCCTCAACATCTTATCTATCGCTCTGCTATCTAGCTTCTCTATGTGACAGACATTTCCTTTTTGAAGAACAGTCTGATACCATTAAATGCATCTTAAATACTTGCCATACTTTTAATTTGATCCAAAGGGTTCTTCATTTTGTTGGTGGACCCAACAACATTGGAAGACTTGATAGAGCTGATGGTCACTTTAAATGGAACACTAGTCACTTTAATAATGTTTACATACTGTTTTACTCATTTCATAATGTACATACTGTATTTTCAGAAAATGCCATTCAGACTTGGCTTGGCTTGTCACAATCTTTATATATTTTTTAATTCCATTATTTTACTTTTAGATTTGTGTGTATTGTTCTGTTGGAGGTTGGAACACAAGCATTTCGCTACACCTGCAATAACAACATGTGTCTGTGTCCAATACATTTGATTTGATGTACAGTACATTTCTATGAGGATGACACTGTTCTCTATTCAAGTGGCAGCAGTTTGACTTTGACTTTGAAAAAGCTCAAACAGCTTTTAACATCCGTCAACAGAATCAGTATGATTTGAAGCTCCTTCTGAATTCCTCTAAAACAAAACACATTGTCTTTTCCAATTACTAAACACTCTGAAAACCATGTCATTACTTCCTTGGAAGGAAATTCCATAGAGCGAGTGAAGCTGAGTTCCCATAATCATGTTGAGAACCTGGTAAAGAAGATCAAGTTGAGAATAGGTTTTTATAACCAGCATAAGGGTTGTTTTTCTTTGGAGGCCAGAAAATAGCTGGTACCGAGTATATTCCTGTCTGTCTTGGACTACAGTGATGTAATGTATAAACAGACCTCAAGCACAACCCTGATTTCGTGTATCATGCAGCTCTTAGGTTTATTAGCAACCAAAAGCATCTGACACATCACTGTGATCTCTATAGTGCTATTGGCTGTTCGTCGTTGACTCTACTACACTTACACATTGTTACACTATGATTTAGAAGGGCATTTTTGGAAAACTTCTTTGATAAGGTCCGAAAATTAAATACCAGCTACGGTCTCACTACTTACTTTTAATGGTTACTGAAATCAGAACAGATAGTGGCAAAAAGTATTTTAGCAACTAATTCCAGTGATTTTGTGTAATTCTGTGTAATTCTGTCCGGACCAGCATGAATCTCCAGAATCTTGTTTCCTTGGAGGAGTTTGAATGTTTGGTTGACACATGTTTCTAAGGAATGTGATTGTCATTCGGACTTGATGCTGTGGTACATATGATAGATTTAAAACAAATCTAAGACGATTATATGTTTCTGTAATTGAAATGTATGTCTGTCTATGTAAATGTAACTTTTTTATGGTGTGTCTATGTCTGTAAGTTGTTACTGTATGTCTGATATTTGTATCAAACATTGCTCACCCCTGCTGCTATCTTGGTTGGACAAGGTCTCTCTTGAAAAATATATTTTATCTCAATGAGACTAACCTGGATTAACAAAGGCTAAATAGAACATAATAATAATTCTCCTTCAATAATACATAATGGGGGCGTTTCCCAATTCACTGATCCTGTTACAGTGTCAGAAAAAGATCAAGAGGAAGTGTGAGCTTTGTCAGTTGGCCAATATTCAAAACAGAGGCTAAATTCGGCTCCCAAGTGGTGCAGCAGTCTAATGCACAGCATCTCAATGCCAGAGATGTCATGATAGTATCTGGTTCAAATCCAGCCTGTATCACATCTGGCCATGACTGGTGCACAATTGTCACTGTGTCGTCTGGGTTTGGCCGGAGCAGGCCGTCATTGTAAATAAGAGTTTGTTCTTAACTCGCTTGCCTTGTTCAATAAAGGTTAAATAAAAAATAGTGATGGTGAAGCTGTAGAACCTTTTGAGGATCTGAAGACATATGACAAATCCTTTAAATCTCCTGAGGGAGATTTGTTGTGCCCTTTTTGTCATGCCCTCTTCACAACTGTCTTGGTGTGTTTGGATCATGATAGTTTGTTGGTGATGTGGACACCAATGAACTTGAAGCTCTCAACCTGCTCCACTACAGCCCTGTCGATGATAATGTAGTCCACAATCATCTCCTTTGATTTGCTCACATTGAGAGAGAGGTTGTTATCCTGGCACCACACGGCCAGGTCTCTGACCTCCTTCCTATAGGCTGTCTCATCATTGTCGGTGATCAGGCCTGCCACTGTTGTGTCGTCGGCAAACGTAATGATGGTGTGGGCCATGCAGTCATGGGTGAACAGGGAGTACAGGAGGGGACTGAGCACCCACCCCTGAGGGGCCCCATTGTTGAGGATCAGCGTGGCAGATGTGTTGTTACCTACCCTTACCACCTGGGGGCGGCCCATCAGGAAGTCCATTATTCAGTTGCAGAGAGAGGTGTTTAGTTCCAGGGTCCTTAGCTTAGTGATGAGCTTTGAGGGAACTACGGTGTTGAACGCTGAGCTGTAGTCAATGAATAGCATTCTCAAGTAGGTGTTCATTTTCTCCAGATGGGAAAGGGAAGTGTGGGGTGCAATAGAGATTGTATCATCTGTGTATCTGTTGGGAAGGTATGCAAATTGGATTGGGTCAAGTGTTTCTGGGATAATGGTTACACCGAGCAGTCGAAGCACACACAGGTTCCACCGGCTCCAAATGAGATTACAGCTGCACAATGAATTGAATTCAGATATCCATATGACATGCAATATTTTGAAATGACACCCAGCTGTGTATCGCGTCCTTTCTTTTTTTTTACTCCGTTTTTTCCCCTCTTGCGGCTGCTTTTCACACACAACAAGCCCGGCCCCGCCACTCAAACAGTACAATTCCTCCTCTTCGCTGTAATATTTACTATACGTTTGCATGCTGTTCTGTTATGTCAAATGCAGTCAACGGATGGTTGCAAACAAGAATGATGCTGCTTTCCACTTTGCTTCTAAATATACATCATCCTACTTCGATTATTCCAATAGTTCATCCAAGTGTTTTGATATATATTGCAAGTTAAATTGCAATTGCCTATATCGTGCAGCCCTAGTTACAGAAGCCACCTTTTTCACTAATACTTACCCAAGAAGCCTGAACTGTCAGAACCACATATAGACCAATTCCATAGACCCCATGGTTTCAAAAACAATACTCACCTTGCGAATATAAAATGTCAGAACCTCAAGTCCAAAACATTAGAACACTTGTCATGACTTGGTGAAACACACAAGTGCGCTGCATAGCATCGACTAGAGTCGATGAACCATGGCAGCCCGAGGCCCAAACACACAGGAAATCTACAGTAACCTGAAATCTATATACTCGCACGCTGCCACGGCAACCAAAGGCTCAAATCCACAGAAAGCTGAGGTAATCCTGATAATGTGCACATTAGGTGCTACCACACCTAAAGGCAGCACAAGGCTCAAACTCACAGGGAACTGTGGTAACCCAGATAAGGGTTACCAGACTGCACAACCTGTACGCTACCTAACACTATGAGCAACACTGGGAGAAGATAAATCCAAGCTATAAAACCTTACAAAGCTATGTGTGGAACCCCAATTCACTGCAGCACAGTTATCACCAATCGTCATGCCCCTGAACAATAGCCAAGAAGCTGCCACACACATATGGAGGAGATGAGAAAGGGAATAGTTTGAAAAGTGGGACCTGTAAGACATACAGTAGGCATAACATTGGGAGCAAAAGGTGCATTAGGATGTAACATCATTTTGGAGTTTCCAGGTGCGAACTCCAAACAGGAAGGGTGTACTGATAGCTCGTGGAGATCCCGAACACGCTTGGCCGACACCAAGGACATGAGCAGGGCAGTCTTGTAGGAAAGGATTTTCTGAGCCACAGTCCAATAAGGCTCACATAGAGCGTCCAGGACCAAAGCCAGGTCCCAGGTTGGTGCCATAGCCTTCGACTCTGGTCTGAGCTGACGCACGTCTTTCAGGAACTGCACACAAGAGGCTGAGACCCCGGGGTAAAGCCATCAATTCCTACATGACACGCCAAAATGGCTGCCATTTAAACCTTCAATGTGGAAAAAGAAAGGCCCTACACAAAAAGTTATTGCAAGAACGTCAAAATGTCCACCAAAGAAACTCAACCACTGAGGGGTGCAGTCTCCATGCCATAGAGATATCTGTGAAGATACATCACCCTGAGCGACAGGAAATTTGCACTGCTCCTTAAGAACAGATAACGTGCCAGGTTTAGGAGAAAGAGAGACCACATCCCCCTGCTTGATGACAGACCTTACCAGCACATACTGGTCCTCCAACATCTGAAATAAAAACCTCAGCTATAGCAAAACTGTCTATCTCTAGGGAATTAATATGCAGCATTCTTTGCGCTGTTTACCAAATCCCTCTTTCTGAGTAGCACTCCATATCTCAGTAAGGATGCTTCGGTCACGATGACGCTGCAGTCACTACCCGGGCCATGAGAACCCCACCTCCATGTTCTTGTTAAACTCTTGCAGCAAATCAATTTGATACATCTATAGCATATTAACCACATTCAACAACCTGTCAGCGACTCCCGCAGCTTGGTACCCTTTGTTCCGCTGATGCTTTGAGAACCGACAGTGTTTATTCAGAAGCATTAGACTAAGATTGTCAGCATCTTGAGCTAAGTAACTTGCCAGCTTTCCATCCATCAGCGTTGTGCAAACAAGCCCCGCCTCCTCCATACCCTCTACACGGCTCCCGAGTGGCACAGCAGTCTAAGGCACTGCATCTCAGACTCTGGTTTGAATCCAGACTGTATCACATCTGGCTGTGATTGGGAGTCCCATAGAGCGGCACACAATTTCATCAGCTTGACCGAAAGAGGGGTATCACACCTTGCCTTTAGCTCATCGGCAAAATCTTTAACAATTTCTGAGGTCTCTTCACCAGAAGACCCTTTGTCAGCAGTCTCAATCTCTCTCACAAAGTCAGCCCAACACTCAATGGAAGTTGAACGCAGCCGGAGGCAATGGTCACACAAATTGGTACGAGCCAAAGCCTCGTGTTTCTACCTAGGACAAACAGGACAGCACTCCTGAGTATCTTTAATTTGCATTGTGAAACTACATGCCCTAGGTTATGGCCGGAGGTTCAAACTCGGCTGGTTTGCCTTTGTGAACTTAATCTTACCACTGGGCATCTTGCTCAAGCAAGGAAGCACAGGGCTACACAAGCAGAGCAGAAAGTAGTGGATTTTAGCAGACACAAATCCTTCCCAGGCAAGGAAGAATTAGCTACACAAGCAGAGCAGAAAATAGTTGGCTTTCAGCAAACACAAAAACTGATACCAAGACCCAAAACTCACAACACCTCGGGGTACGAGTACTCTCAACCCACTATCATAGACCTAAGTCACAGCTCAATTTAGTAGTCTTTGTGTGATTGAACATTTTGTAAATTCCTTGACACATTCTTGCTTCAGGCGATCAAAGAATTTAAGAAATGAATGCCTGCCCCGGTATTAGTACCAGGAAGACAGGGCTAACTGTCATTTTTCAAGACCGCAAACAGCTTTTGAAGAACAAATCGTTCAGGAAAAGTATTATCAGCTAGCGTTTTCATTCTGATTCAAGTTAGTGAGGGAAGACTCCAGCTTCAGTCATTTTTGCAATTCGTTCCAGTCATTGGCAGCAGCGAACTGGAAGGAAAGGCGGCCGAAGAGGAGTTAGCTTTTGACCAGTGAAATATATCTGCTGGAGCATCTGCTATGAGTGGGTGCTGCTATGGTGACCAGTGAGATGACATAAGGCGGGACTTTACCTAGCAAAGACTTATAGATGACCTGGAGCCAGTGGGTTTGGCGACGAATATGAAGCAAGAGCCAGCCAACGAAAGCCTACAGGTCGCAGTGGTGGGTAGTATATGGGGCTTTGGTGGCAAAGCGGATGGCACTGTGATAGACTACATCCAATTTGCTGAGTAGGGTGTTGGAGGCTATTTTGTAAATGACATCGCCAAAGTCAAGGATCAGTAGGATAGTCAGTTTTAAGAGGGTATGTTTGGCAGCATGAGTGAAGGATACTTTGTTGCGAAATAGGATGCTGATTCTAGTTTTAATTTTGGATTGAAGATGCTTAATGTGAGTCTGGAAGAAGATTTTACAGTCTAACCAGACACATAGGTATTTGTAGTTGTCCAAATATTCTAAGTCAGAACCGTCCAGAGTAGTGATGCTAGAAGGGCAGGCGTGTACGGGCAGCGATCGGTTGAAGAGCATGCATTTAGTTTTACTTGCATTTAAGAGCAGTTGGAGTCCACGGAAGGAGTGTTGTGTGGAATTGAAGCTCATCTGGAGGTTAGTTAACACAGTGTCCAAAGAAGGGCCAGGTGTATAAAGAATGGTGTCATCTGCGTAGAGGTGGATCAGAGAATCACCAGCAGCAAGAGCGACATCATCGATGTATACAGAGAAAAGAATGGGCCCGAGATTTGAACCCTGTGGCACCCCCGTAGAGACTGCCAGAGGTCCGGATAACAGGCCCTCCGATTTGACACACTGAACTCTGAGAAGTAGTTGGTGAACCAGGCGAGGCAGTCATTTGAGAAACTAAGGCTGTTGAGTCTGCCGATTAGAATGCGGTGATTGTCAGAGTTTAAAGCCTTAGCCAGGTCGATGAAGACAGCTGCACAGTATTGTCTTTTATTGATGGCGGCTATAATGATATCGTTTAGGACCTTGAGCATGGCTGAGGTGCACCCATGACCAGCTCGGAAACCAGATTGCATAGCGGAGAAATTACGGTGATATTCTAAATGGTTGGTGATCTATCTGTTATCTTGGCTTTTGAAGACTTTAGAAAGGCAGAGTAGGATAGATATAGGTCTGTTACAGTTTGGGTCTAGAGTGTCACCCCCTTTGAAGAGGGGGATAACCGCGGTAGCGTTCCAATCTTTAGGGATCTCAGACGATAAAAAAGAGAGTTTGAACAGGCTAGTTATAGTGGTTGCAACAATTGCTGCGGATAAAAAAGAGAGGGTCCAGATTGTCTAGCCCAGCTGATTTGTAGGGGTCCAGATTTTGCAGCTGTTTCAGAACATCAGCTATCTTGATTTGGGTGAAGGAGAAATGGGGGAGGCTTGGGCAAGTTGCTGTGGGGGGTGCAGAGCTGTTGACCAGGGTAGGGGTAGCCAGGTGGAAAGCATGGCCAGACGTTAAGCATTTCCCAGTTTAGTTCCCCTAACAGTACAAACTCTGATGATAAATGGTGGGCAATTAATTCACATGTGGTGTCCAAGGCACAGCTGGGGGCTGAGGGGGGTTTATAAAAGAGACTCATTTCTGAAAAGGTGGAATTTTGAAAGTAGAAGCTCGAACTGTTTAGGCACAGACCTGGATAGCATGACAGAACTTTGCAGGCTATCTCTGCAGTAGATTGCAACTACACCCCCTTTTGCAACTCCACCCCCTATGGCAATTCTATCTTGGCGGAAAATGTTGTAGTTGGGGATGGAAATTTCTGAATTTTTGGTGGCCTGTCTAAGCCAGGATTCAGACACAGCTGGGACATCAGAGTTGGCGGAGTGTGCTAAAGCAGTGAATAAAACAAACTTAGGGAGGATACTTCTGATGTTAACATGCATGAAACCAAGTATTTTACGGTTACAGAAGTCAACAAATGATAGCGCCTGAGTAATGGGAGTGGACCTGGGGGCTACAGGGCCTGGGTTAACCTCTACATCACCAGAGGAACAGAGGAGGAGTAGGATAAAGGTACGGCTAAAGGCTATAAGAACTGGTCGTCTAGTGCATTGGGGAAAGAGAATAAAAGGAGCAGATATATTGTGGTATTGTGTACATTTACAATGAAGGTAACTGAATGTTAATGTCTATTGTGAGAGAATGGAACATTTTAGAAATGTGTCAAGACAAAACAACGCAGTACAAAAGAAAATGGAATAAATACGTCCAGAACTGCATGGTGAAAATAACTGAAAAACAAATTGCCTTTGTAGAAATATAATTGTTTGAGTTGTCAGATTCTATATATTTTCAACACTATGCAGGATTAAAAAATACTATATTTGAAAGTTATCCAGCATTCTGCAGCTACCATCAGAGTTGCATGTCCCTTTCTATGACTGTGGTGTGGTCATTTTATTTACATATGATCAGAAGCATAGCTGATAGGAATGTCTTTTACAGAATATAGGCCTACACAAACGACTTCTGATCTCCTGTACATCACAGTTCTATCTGCAAGGTTCTTTGAATAAGCCCCTGACGTTAGTCTTATAACAACACGCACAAATGGAGAGAGAGTGTGGTAGATGCTTCTGGTTGCTCAAATAAGACTACAAATACACATGTATCAAAATGAACACGTCAACCCACATGGATTCCATCAAACTCTTCATCATCCCCATAGTATTGTGGTTGCATGAATATGCATGTGTGCATGTGCGATTGCATTGCATGCTATGTAGAAATGAGCTTCTTTCTCACCATAGCGTATGGTTATCGCTTCTCTGTCTGTTCTCTTTGTAGTCAGTAGCCTATATGGGTCAGTCACTCTCATTCTCACTTGCTTATAGGAGCGATGTGGTACCTTCCTCCAGCACTGTACAGCTTCTCTTACGCAATACAGCTCAAGCCACAAACCATGCTCTCAATCTCCTTTACCCCCATTCCTCATTTCTATTTTAGGTCTGGATGTGACCTTCTCAGACTTTAAGAGTCGTAGGTCACAGTGTATTTTCACCTCCATCTTGGTTTTGCTGTGCCTTTATCACATTAGGTTTAACTGTAGCTAACCTCACCTGATAAAGCATGCCTCTGTTCTCTGTCAAAGGAGAATATAATAAAACACGTATGCAAAGTCAAAGAAGACTACGTCACTACAGGAATACTGTATGGACAATATGGTTGATATTTTACTAAGAGTGTTTTATATGGAATTTATTATCTTGCTGTCTTGGGTTATAAGGGGACACACCATATTGGATCAATAAAAAACATTAGCCACACCATTCCAAAGTGCTTTATGTGTTACCTGGCACCATGTGGTAATGATGGGCAGGGGCTTGACTGGAATTTGAAATTGTGAATTAGGGGTGGTTGGCATGCACTAACGGGGCAGAGGGATGTGTTACGTTTTCAAACTGTCTTTCATTTGCTGAGAAATAGACAACACCAGCATCTTAATAAAACAATTTAAGAATTATTTAACTAGGCAAGCCAGTTTGAACCCGGGTCTGTAGTGACACCACTAACACTGTGATGCAGTGCCTTAGACCGCTGCACCACTCTGTCCCCTAATTGAAACATTCACTGCAACAGCCTTATTCTAAAATTGATTGAATCGTTTTTTCCCCCTCATCAATCTACACACAATACCACATAATGACAAAGTAAAAAAATGAAATATAACATTTACATAAGTTTTCTGACCCTTTCCTCAGTACTTTGTTGAAGTGCCTTTGCCTGTGATTACAGCCTTCTTCTTTGGTATGATACTACAGGCTTGCATACTTGTTTTGGGGGAGTTTCTCCTATTCTTCCCTGCAGATCCTCTCAAGCTCTGTCAGGTTGGAGGGGGAGCATCACTGCACAGCGATTTTCAGGTATCTCTAGAGATGTTTAGTTGGGTTCAAGTCCTGGAAATCGTTGGGCAACTCAAGGACATTCAGTCTCGAAGCCACTCCTGCGTTGTCTTGGCTGTGTGCTTTGGGTCGTTGTTCTGTTGGAAGGTGAACCTTCACCCCAGTCTGAGATCCTGAGCCCTCTAGAGCAGATTTTCATCAAGGATCTCTCTGTACTTTGCTCAGTTCATTCTTTCTTCGATCCAGACTAGTCTTCCATTCCCTGCTGCTGAAAAACATCCCCACAGCCACAACCATGCTTCACCGTAAGGATGGTGCCAGGTTTCCTCCAGTTGTGATGTTTGGCAGCCAGGACAAAGAGTTCAATCTTGGTTTCATCAGACCAGAGAACCTTGTTTCTCATGGTTTGTGAGTCCTATAGGTGCCTTTGCCAAACTCCAAGTGGGCTGTCAAATGCATTTTACTGAGGAGTGGCTTCCGTCTGGCCACTCTACCATAAAGGCCTGATTGGTGGAGTGCTGCAGAGATGGTAGTCCTTCTGGAAGGTTCTCCGATCTCCACAGAGGAACTCTGGAGCTCTGTCAAAGTGGCCATTGGGTTCTTGGTCACCACCCTGACCAAGGCCCTTCTACCCTGATTGGTCAGTTTGGTCGGGCGGCCAGCTCTACGAAGAGTCTTGGTGGTTCCCAACTTCTTCCATTTAAGAATGATGAGGCCCCTGTATTCTTGGGGACCTTCAATTCTGCAGAAATGTTTTGGTACCCTTTCCCAGATCTGTGCCTCAACACAGTTCTGTCTCGGAGCTCTACGGACGATTCCTTTGATATCATAGCTTGATTTTTGCTCTGACATGAACTGTCAACTGTGGGACCTTAAGCAGACAGGTATGTGTCTTTCCAAATCCTGTCCAATCAATTGAAATTACAATCAAATTGTAGAAACATCTCAAGGATGATCAATGGAAGCAGGATACACCTGAGCTCAATTTCGAGTCTCATAAGAAAGGGTTAGAATACTTATGTAAATGTGATATTTCCGTTTTTTTGCTAACATTTCTAAAAATCAGTTTTTGCTTCATCATTATGGGGTGTGGATTGATGTAGTTGCATGCATTTAAATGCATTAAAATGCATTTAATCCATTTTAGAATAAGACTGTAACGTAACAAAATGTGGAAAATGGGAAGGGGTCTGAATACTTTCGGAAAGCATTGTACAGTAAAGGGACAATCAAAAATATGTACAGCTGTTCTCATTCTCAATTCAATTATTGACACAATTAATGACAATATAACTTATGAATGCCTCACAATATTTTTATAAACCAACAATGTTTTTCCTCATAATACTGTATGTTTAGAACTTTAATTGTGATCTGATGACGTTTCAGGTAAGACCCAAATGCAGACTGTGTCGAAGTAACAATGTTTATTACAGAAACATGGGGCAGACAAATGACCGGTCAAGACAGGCAGGGGTCGATAATACAGAGTAGTGGGGCAAAGGTACAGGATGGCAGGCAGGGTCAGGTCAGGCAAGGGGTCGATAATACAGAGTAGTGGGGCAAAGGTACAGGATGGCAGGCAGGGTCAGGTCAGGCAGAGGTCAGTAATCCAGTGTAGTGTGGCAAAGGTACAGGATGGCAGGCAGGGTCAGGTCAGGCAGAGGTCAGTAATCCAGTGTAGTGTGGCAAAGGTACAGGATGTCAGGCAGGCTCAGGGTGGGCAGAAAAGTTCAAAACCGGGAAAAAGAGGAACAATCAAGAGACAGGAACAGAGGGAAAACCGCTGGTAGGCATGACGAAACAAAACGAACTGGCAACAGAGAACACAGGTGTAAATACACAGGGGATAATGGGGAAGATGAGCGACACCTGGGCGTGACAGGTGTCATGGACTCATTATGTCCATAGCTCCATCTATGAACGTCAGAGCAAAACCAACTGATGGAGATGTCGTTGGGCTGAAAAACTAGTTACAGATTGTGTCTTGAAAGGTTTCAGTTCCATCTTGTGCTCTCTAGATCCACCCGACAGTCTTGTGCTCTCTAGATCCACCTTCTCTGTTTGAGATGAACCAGGGTAAATATTATCTTTAAACAAGTTGTCACTCAGTAAACACTTATATGACGTGTGCATGTCTTGTAGGATCTTCTTTGGAACGTGTCTCCGAGTTTAAAACGTGTCCTTTCACATGTAGTCACTGGTGTCATGGTGCTGGGGATAATGAATATGGGTTTGGAGCCAGACCTGAACTACGCTTTATCATGTCTGCATTTTGCGAAGAGTAAAATGACACCCGAGATCCCTTTCTAAGTCGAAATGGACATCAATATCTACCCCTCAGAAATGTTTCAATAGAATCTACATGGTGAAAGGAAAAATAAACCTATGGACATTTTGTTTCATTTTGTAGCCTAACCACCACTGCTTTGAAGGAGTAGTTGGGTTTATCTCAAACACCTGATATTTATATTATACACAGCTGCTATCCACTGACAAGCTTAACAATTAACAGCTTTAACAAATACAGGCAGGGCAGGCACCTAAAACTGACATTTAAACAACAGAACAGTCAATACTGAAGAGGCTTTGGCTGAGCAGTAGCATAGTAAACACGGTAGTGAATTGGTTTAAAAGATACGTTCCATTTGTTTTAACCTACACATTGGGATTTGGGACAAAAGGCAAGAAAGATTATCCTGATACTAACTCAATGCATATCTATTGAACTGGTCTGTATCAGTGGATGTCATTGAGGCCCCTATTTTTATTGTATCTTTATTTAACTAGGCAAGTCAGTTAAGAACAAATTATTATTTTCAATGACAGCCTAGGATCAGTGGGTTAACTGCCTTGGTCAGGGGCAGAACTGCAGATTTTTCAGCTCAGGGATTTGATCTTGCAACTAATCAGTTACTCGTCCAACACTCTAACCACTGGGCTTCCTGCCACCCCATGAGAAAGACTGGAAATGACCAACACAGGAAGCCTGAAATGATGGCACAAGCGCAACATTTATTTCTCCCATAATACCCTTAACATATGTTCATATTGTTTCAAAGTCTTATTTTAAGGAAGGACTGGAGTGTGTCATCAATTGATTTATGTTGTCACTGCGAGACCAGTTCTGGTTTTCCTTTTTGCTCCTCCTCGACAGGGAGAGGGAGGGAGGTAGGAAAGGGACAGGCTATAAAGGACAGGGAAAGAGGGGCAGAGAGATGGGAGAGAAAAGTGGTAGAAAAGCAACGAAAGTTAAAATAATAAAATAGTAATACGTTTCATTATTAGATACTTTGTGCCAGAGGTAAAAGACAAGACACGCTCTCTTGTCTACTCTCATTGTTCTGCAAGAGGTAACTCAACAGATAACACAACACACATCTAGAACCTTTCCTAAAGGTAGTGGGAGGAACCACGACGCCAAGCTTCAAATGTCCACAGACTTTGCAAATACTGTAAAAGACTGTATGAATATAACAAAGGCATTAGTATATACTATATGTGCTGTGTGGCTTAACATAACATAACATATGGGCAAAACTGGTTGCAATGAGATCAGGCCTGGTATCAAACGCAGGTGGTCTGTGCAACTCAATACCACATTAACCCACTGACACAGAGCTAAAGCCAACAGTTGTAGCCATGAGGGCTGTGTACTGAATGTCAACTTACACTCTTCAGATAAAGGAACGTAAATATATGGCTAGGGAGGGTGTGACTAACTGACAGAGATACACAGATGCTCACCTCCAGGAAAGGTTCTGCAAACACTCAGGAGTCATGTGTATCTTTGCATACTAACTGTGTCTGTGCTTGCAGTCTTTCTGGCATCAGAGAAGTCCAGCTAATCAGGTAATCATTGTTAGAGAGTGTGTGTGTGTTTATGTGTTACTTCTGCTTTTTCAACATTTAGAGAAGTGAATCAGACAGGTAAAAAAAAAAATGCAACTGTTTGACCAAGCAGAGGAAGTGCCACTTTATTGGACCTGTATCCTGTGTTCAAATTAGTTTTTTGAGCTAAAATGTCCTGGTACTGTAAAGTTCACAATGCCGTTGACCTTAATAAGGGCCCCAGGACCAGTTGAAGCAAAATAGCCCCATAACATCAAAGATCCACCACCATATTTTACAGTAGGGATGAGGTATTTTCTGCGTTATGCATTGTTCTTTCATAGGCAAAACCCACCGCTGCTGTGTGTGGCCAACAAGATTTATTTTCAGGTACTGGTTCCAATCCAAGTGACATTGGCATTTATCAAACTCTAGGCAGTGATATGGTCAGATGTCATTAAAATAGAGTTCTTTGGCCATGCACACCAATGGTGTGTATTATATTTTTTGCTAACCTTTATCAAGGCATCCAATAATTGCAGACCCCACTGTACATATGCAACTGTCTCTGCTTGTGATCACAGACTAATTTCCTTTCCCATCAGTCTGTCACATTGTGTGGTCAGCGCTTTTCTGTCACATGTTACTTGTGGTTTGACCCCACTGAGAAGGAGACCCACACAGTCTTCTCTGTGTACAGGAGCCCCGTCTGACACGCAGGCGAAATACCACTGCTATGAATACATTCCACTGTATCAAACAAAATAGGTCTACTCATAGTTTGTCATAGTACTTCACTAAAACTTCCAGAGTTTTCACCAAATAGGACTTGCATTAGAGAAAACAACAATTTCTCCACCTCTAAATTTTTTATTTTGTAACTCTTATTGTGGTTTATGTTTCAGTTGCGTATATTCCATTTATTTTATTTGATGACATTTTGATTTAATCTCATCTCTATAGAGCTTCTGCCTATGCTGTCTGCCAAAATCACTGTTTTAGTAGATCCGTGTCTGACGCACACTAACCGGCATAGGTGGTGGGCCAAACCAAGATGCAGTACCTGCTTTCGTTTTTGAGACAATCGATCTCTATCGAGGGAGGAGCTGTTTTTTTTTGGCATGTTATTTCCATATTTTTTAAATATTTTTTATATACTGTACTGTATATATTGTTTTACGCCTTTTTCTGCCCAATTTCGAGATATCCAATTGGTAGTTACAGTCTTGTCCCATCGCTGCAACTCCCGTATGGATTCGGGAGAGGAGAAGATCAAGACCCATGCATCCTCCGAAACACGACCCCGCCAAGCCGCACTGCTTCTTGACACAATGCTTGCTTAACCCGTAAGCCAGCCGCATCAATCTGTTCGGAGGAAACACTGAACAGCTGGCAACCAAAGTCAGCATGCATGTAAAAACCAGCCCCTCACAAGGAGTGAGGGGTTGTTTTTTAAATGCGGTGTATATTTGTTTAACTCATTTACTTTTGTTGGCAATGTCAATTCTTGCAATTATTTCCAAATACTTAATTTTATATTCGCTAGCTGGACAGGCCAATGCCGCTGAGTACTAAACTGTAAATCAATCAAAGATTGTGTACTGTCCATGGTACTATCGCTGCTGATCATGTCTGCCAATCACATTATCTGTATCTAAGAAAGCAGACGGCTGGTGATGACTGCTCGCGAGAGTTTTCTGTCTGACAAACTGCTATGAGGTACATTTTTTTACATTCGTTTGTAAACTAACTATTTAGTTATACTGTAAGACTTTTCTGTAATTTCAATAGTAAAACACTGTATTATGCACAGTATAATAACATGCATGTGTTTTACAGCATTAATGCTATAGATTGCACTGCATTATGTGTCAAATGATGAAAAATACAGTTATTAACTGTTATTCGTAAGCCTCCTGTAAAAATGACTCTAACATACTGTATTTCTTTACAGTAATAGCTTGTGCCGCCCCCATTTCTCCTTCACCCAAATCCAGATAGCTGATGTTCTGAAAGAACGGCAAAATCTGAACACCTACAAATCAGCCGGGCTAGACAATCTGGACCCTCTCTTTCTAAAATTATCTAAAATCTATTCTAAAATTGTTGCAACCCCTATTACTAGCCTGTTCAACCTCTCTTTCGTATCATCTGAGATCCCCAAAGATTGGAAAGCTGCTGCGGTCATCAACTACCAACTACCTCATCCCCATACTGTTATTTGATTTATTTTTCTCCTTTGCACCCCAGTATCTCAACTTGCACGCTCATCATCTGCACATCTATCACTCCAGTGTTTAATTGCTATATTTTTATTATCTCGCCACTATGGCCTATTTATTGCCTTACCTCCCTTATCCTACCTCATTTGCACACATTGTATATAGACTTTTTCTATTGTCTTATTGACTATGTTTGTTTATTCCATGTGTATCTCTGTGTTGTTGTTTGTGTCGCACTGCTTTGCTTTATCTTGGCCAGGTCGCAGTTGTAAATGAGAACTTGTTCCCACTCTGCCTGCTCGACAGAGAAACTGAGCCCCCGGTTTGTGGGGCTGTTCAAGGTTCTCCGGAGGGTCAACGTATAGATTATAGCTTCCCAGTCACTATCGCATCTCACCCACTTTTCATATGTCTCCTCAGGCTGGTGGTTCCTGGTCCCCTTGCCGATGCTATCCCCCACGACATCCCCCCCAATCCCCCTGGACATCGAGGGGAGTCAGGGATATTTTATCAGATCCCTACTGGACTCCCGGCGTTGTGGGGGTCGGCTCCAGTACCTGGTGGACTGGGAGGGGTATGGCCCATACGAGCGGTGTTGGGTTCCGGTTGAGGATATTCTGGATCCCAACATCATCCATGATTTCCACCTTTGCCGCCCGGAACACGTCAGGGGGGGGGGTTACTGTCACGTCTAGTCCTGCTCCTCCACTCCGGCGTTCGACATTGCCTGACTGCTAACCACCGTTCCTGGGATTCATCATTACGCACACCTGTTTATCATTATGATTCACACCTGGACTCCATGACCTTCCTCATTACTTCACATTCATCTGTCCCTCTCTTACGTTTGTCCACAGTCACTATTGTTCCAATGCTTTTCGCCACTGTGATGTTCTCGTTTCATGTTTATTGTTTTATTAAACATTTCACCTGCACCTGCTTCTCGACTCACAGCATCTCCGTTACAATAGAAATTATGGATTGCCTCTTATCCGCTCGCCATTCCCTTATGCCATAGTTTTACATCTCAATTGTCAGTAGAAACCACGTTTGTTTAACCAAGTCAGCCATATCAGCTACAGCGGTTCTTTAAAAAAAAGTTGCGTCATACTACAGCACACCTTGCGGGCTACCGCAGAATTCAATGGCACGTTATTTCGGTGTCAGCCATTTTTGCCAGTAATGCTAGTTAGTGCAGAGGGCATCTTTGAGAAGCATTTGACAGTTTTTAATATTGGCTGTATGTCACGCCCTGGTCTTAGTATTTTGTGTTTTCTTTATTAATTTGGTCAGGCCAGGGTGTGACATGGGTTTTGTATGTGGTGTGTTGTGTCTTGTTTTTTTTTCGTACGTATTGGGATTGTGGCTTAGTGGGGTTTTCTAGGTAAGTCTATGGCTGTCTGGAGTGGTTCTCAATCAGAGGCAGGTGTTTATCGTTGTCTCTGATTGGGAACCATATTTAGGCAGCCATATTCTTTGAGTGTTTTGTGGGTGATTGTTCCTGTCTTTGTGTTTGTTGTCACCAGATAGGCTGTTTTAGGTTTTCTCACATTTATTGTTTTGTTAGTTTATTCATGTATAGTTTTCTTCATTAAAAAACATGAATAACAATCACGCTGCATTTTGGTCCACCTCTCTTCCACCAAAAAACAAAACCCTCAGTGTTTCCGTTAGGGAAATATGGTAATGTACAACGTGAACGGTTGGGATTAGGCTACTAAGAGCAAAAATAATCCTAACATTTCCACCCCACAATTGCAAGCTAACCAATACCCAAACAAAGTTTCAGGGTGAAATAAAAAAAGACCAGTCCGCATGCTTGTCTCAGAGCAGCACGAAACGGTGCTGAAATAGTTGACCACACGTGGGTAGGCTATTGCTTCAAATCCTGTTATATCAATTGGATGGCTTTTGGTGTTCCAGTAAGCAACAATTTGTTGCATTCATTAGCCTACTTTACTGTGAAAAATGTTTAACTCTTCCAAGCCTACAAGCAAGAAACTGACGATAAAACAATGCAACAAATACATTGATCACCTCAGCAAGGTTTTACCTGTGGTGGTGGAACTGGGGGGAAGTGCAACTAAAAGGTAGTATAGATGTACTGTACAGTAGTTGAAATAAACATTTTGGAAGTCTTTTTTATTATTATTTTAACGAAAGCAAAAAAGATGATGAAAAGATACTGTGTAAAACTTTAGAGTACTTAAGCATTGAATTTTTATTTTATTTTACCTTTATTTGACTAGGTAAGTCAGTTAAGAACAAATTCTTATTTTCAATGACGGCCTAGGAACAGTGGGTTAACTGCCTGCTCAGGGGCAGAATGACAGATTTGTACCTTGTCAGCTCAGGGATTTGAACTTGCAACCTTCCGGTTACTAGTCCAACGCTCTAAGCACTAGGCTACGCTGCCGCCCCATGTACATTGGAAATATGGGGGATTTTCACACCTACAGCAGCCGGGGCAATTAAACTAATCGATGGATAACAGATCGACTTTCGGGAACTCATTAACACGTGTTACTGTGTGTGTTTGTGTGTGTTTCGATCCTCTCTCACTCTGTCTCTCACTCACTCACACTCACACACACACACACACTTGCTGTCTTGACCTCTAAATGCTCGGCTATGAAAAGCCGACAGACATTTACTCCTAAGGTGTTGACCGGTTGCACCCTCTATAACCACTGCTCATATTATTTTACCCTGCCGGTCACCTATGAATGTTTGAACAGCTTGAAAACTGATCTAGCCATTATGTCCATGTACTCTTACAATCTCCTACCAGTTTGGATTTAAGTGTAACTTTTGTCTAATGAGGTCTAATGCTTTAATATTTAATCAGTTCTGCCCTCCGATTTCATGTTCATTATATAAATAGGCCCATGTGCACCTTCTTCAGATGAACCGCAACATGTTGGCTAATTTAATTCATGAATGCGTTATATATTTTGTGTTTTTATTTACAGTAGTGGACAGCTGGAGGCATTTTGTTTTTCACAAGTGTGATTTTAGAGTTCTTAAGCATCTCGTCAGATAGACAGCCCTATCAGTAAGGCAATACAGAGTGCAGTAGGAAACATTGCTATGTGGAGACAATCATGATAATAAAAAATGCATTAGCCATTGGAAAAAAAAAATACTTGAATCGTGTGGTAATAACGGCTTGTAAGGCGTAGTCGGAACTGGAAAGTGTGGTTACCATGCACAGATAGCAGGTCAAGAGAGACGGGGTCTTAGTGTTTGAGATTTGTTCCGTTTTTAAACTCACTTCCTCTTGCTGTGAAATACACAACCACGAGCTCATCAATGGCATCTTAGTTGGATTAAATGCTAATGAGATCATTTTAAGGTTTCTGTATTAGCACTTTATGACATCTTCTGATGTAAAAAGGTTTTTCTAATTCAATTGGATTGATTGAAGATACAAGGAGTATGATAAATTATGTTTATTTCTCTTTATGGAGTCGTGTAGTGAGAGTCTCTGTCTCTAAACTGGACAGGATGTGGTGGGGCTGCAGAGAAACAGAGATGATAGATAATGGGGGCAGGGAGAAATACACCATCTCTAACTGACAGCATCAACCACACGGCCAATGTGACAAGCAGCAAAAATCTGTTCAAACTAAATTAATTGAAAGTGTTAAAGTGTGGGATTTAGAGTATGGCTAATGCCAAATATAGTAGTGTTAATTGTATATAATTTCACCTTTTGAGATTATGGTAAATGCTTTATTTGTCTCTTCCCCATTGTGGAGTCTTTGCAAAGATTGGGGAGAGCTGCTGTGTGAAACTACACTGTGAAATAAGAAAGTCTCAAAACAGCATGGTTGTGGAATAAACCAGTGTTCAAAGACACTGTACACAGGGCTGCAGTCTCTAAGGTGCAGGGTAGAGTATAGGGTGGTAGCCGGCTAGTAACAGTGACTAAGTTCAGGGTGGAGGCCAGCTAGTGGTGACTATTTAACAGTCTGATGACCTGGAGATAGAAGTTGTTTTTCATTCTCTCGGTCATAGCCTTGATGCACCTGTACTGTCTGCACCTTCTAGATGGTAGCAGGGTGAACATGCCGTGGCTCGGGTGACTGAGATCCTTGATAATCTTCTTGGCCTTCCTGTGATACCGGGTGCTGTAGATGTCCTTGAGGGCAGGCAGTAAACTGAGATCTGGTGTTTGGAGGGTGTTCGCAAATAATACCAATGTAAGTGTTTTAATACACCGAAATGAAGTGTTCTGAAACACTCAACCTAAATATTGGTGTTTTTAAGAGAGTGTTGTGAAAACACTTTCTGGGGTTTCAGTTTATGCAAAAGGCAGCATCATATCACTAAAACTGGTTTAGAAATAAGAATGGTTTATAGCCTAAATATTTATTGATAATATAAGGGTCTACTGAGAATATATTTTTTTATGAATTCCACCTTTAGATGGTACATTTCATTAGAATTTTACCCTCTCAACCACATAGCCACACTACAATACATTATCCTGTGATGAATTGAAATTGACAACAAAAACCAAAACATACATATACTTAATAAAAATGTATACAAGTCATACAGAGCCTGTGGTCTAGCGACAGCAGTAATGCACCTGGCTTAGACACTTCACCCCTCTCCCCACTGAAGATGAGGGTACAATTCCCTGCTCTAGCCCTTCCATCTGTTTCTCCCACCTATCTGTATCCCCTCTGTCATTTCATAACTGTCTAAACAAAATGTCAAAATACCACAAAAATACATTTTTCAAAATGTATGCAAGTCATTGAAATGATGTGTTAATTTTATTTTACTTTCAGGAATATAAACCAAAGAGAGAGAACATGTTATGATTTAACTTATTAAAGTCTTTGGTTTTTAACACATTGCAGTTCCTATCTTGGCACACATCATCCAAAGTTATACGCTACTATGCACAGTCTTCCCAGAGCCACCAGTTACAAGCTTTAAGAGATGTCCTACCCTGAATGACATTAGTCCACAGCTACCTTACTGGTGACTCTAAAAAGACTTGACTAGACCACAAACCCAGGGGCTCTTTTGAATGCAACCACTGCAGACATTGCAGAAACATTGCAGAAGCATTGCAGAAACATTGAAGAAACATTGCACGTAAAAAGTATGTTGATGACACAGCTTCTAAAACAGAGTTTAAAGTAGCATCTCATGAACTATAACACCACTCATGTCATTTACTGATTGGCATGTACACAGTGCAAGGTTTTCTGTATTTGACGGACATAGCAACGCCTTCAACACCGCTTAGCGGAACACAAGTACACGTATAGGTAGGCTATGAGGACTACCCAATGACAAGGCACTACAAGTCTTTAAACCATGGTGACCCTGCCTCCATACGAGCTATGGGTATGGGTCATGTTCCGGACTCAATTAGAAAAGGGGAACATCCTAAACAGCTAAACCAAAGGGAACGTTTTGGGATTTACATACTACAGATCACTAAGTTAAGTATCCTGTTTTAATTGAAGAAATTGATTTCTCAACTTTCCTGTAGAGTTGTGAGAAGTCCCTTTGCTGTCATCTAGTGGACATATTGCTTTATTGCCCTCAGCTATGTTTAGACTGCTGTGGTCTTGTGACCTCACACACCAGAACAGAAGGTGGCGTTGTATGCACCTAAAAGTTGGATGCAATCCACCAACCAAATCTCAAAGAAGAAGAAGTAGGATTTTCAATGAAAGAAGCAAGTGCAAAATCCCAAATTCTTGCAGGTCAACCTCCCAGGGGAGGCTCCTTAGAGGAGGAAGGGGAGGACTGTCCTCTTCAGAGAATTTTATGGCAATAAAAATAGTGAAACATTAAAAACGTTATCCATTTTACATAACACTATACTAACTATATTCCCGTCACCAAATAATTAATGAAAACACTGTTTTGCAATGAAGGTCTATAGTAACCTCAACAGCACTCTGTAGGGTAGCACCATGGTGTAGCCAGAGAACAGCTAGTTTCTGTCCTCTTCTGGGTACAATTACTTCAACACAAAGCCTAGGAGGCTCGTGATTCTCACCCCCTTCCATAGACTTACACAGTCATTATGACAACATCCAGAGGACGTTCTCCAACCTGTTAGAGCTCTTGCAGCATAAACTGACATGTTGTCCACCCAAATCAAAGGATCAGAGAATTAATCTAGTACTGAAAGTATGAGATACAGCTAGCTTGTACTGCATTGCATAACATGGGCTAAGTAGTTGACTCAAAGAGAGAGAAAGACGATAATTGAACAGGGGCCCGCCGGTTTGACTGCTAAACTGCTAAACTGTTGCTAACTGTACACTGTACTGCACGATCGTAATGAGTTTACTAAACTATTAGTTCTAGTAGCTATGTTGACTTGACGCTAGCTAATATGTAGGCAGTGTAGGCAGTGTGTAGCGTTTAGCGGTTACGATATGAAGGTTTGGCTTGCATTCTCTCTCCTCATGAATTAAGTTCAAATGTAATTATTGTATTATTTAGGTAGGGTAACTTCCTCCTTGGGACATTGCATAATTCATTTGGGGTGCTTTGGGTGGCAAATAATTTTGCTGGCGGGCCAGATTTGGCCCACGGGTAGCCAGTTGGAGATTAAAGGGTAGCCAGTTTCTGCTCTGCTTGCTACTCTGTGAAAGAGTGCGACACATACACACTGAACTATGATCAACTCTATAATTAATAGACAATGAGACAAGAACATAATGCCCTGAAATAACAGTACTAATAACAAGGAGAGCAGAAACTGCCAACTCTTTTTTTGACTGATGTAGCTGGCAAGGTAACTTATGTTTAAATTAACATAATTATTTTAAACTACTGTTTATTCGAAGTGCTGATCTAGTATTGTAACTGACATGTAACTTTAGCTAGTGTTTCATCCCCTCTCGACTGAGGTGAATTTATAAGCTACAGTAGCTACCTCAGCCAGTTCAGCTCTAGCTTCTAGTTATCTGTCAGATAGTAATAATAGCTGTCTAACAGCTGTTGTTTTTACGGAAATGTTTTGTTTTGACCCCGTTCCGCTAGCGGAACCCCCCGCCAACAGCCTATGAAATTGCAGGGCGCCAAATACAAATCAACAGAAAAAAATAATTTTTCAAACATACAAGTATTAGGCACCAATTTAAAGATACAATTCTCGTTAATCCAGGCACAGTGTCTGATTTCAAAAATGGTTTACAGCGAAAGCTCCACAAACGATTATGTTAGGTCACCACCAACTTACAGAAAAACCCAGCCATTTTTCCAGCCAAAGAGAGGAGTCACAAAAGCACAAATAGAGATAAAATTAATCACTAACCTTTGATGATCTTAATCAGAGGACAATCATATGACTTCATGATACACAATCCATGTATGTTTTGTTTAATAAAGTTCATATTTATATAAAAAAAATCTAATTTTACATTGGCGCGTTATGTTCAGTAGTTCTAAAACATGCGGTGATTGTGCAGAGAGCCACATGAATTCACAGAAATACTCATTATAAATGTTGATGAAAATTCAAGTCTTATGCATGGAACTTAAGATACACTTCTCCTTAACTTCTTGGATATAGGGGGCGCTATTTTAATTTTTGGATGAAAAACGTTCCCGTTTTAAACAACAATTATTTCACGAAAAGATGCTCGACTATGCATATAATTGACAGCGTTGGAAAGAAAACACTCTGACGTTTCCAAATCTGCAAAGATATTATCTGTGAGTGCCACAGAACTGATGCTACAGGCAAAACCAGGATGAAATTTCAAACCGGAAATGCCCCAGATTTTGAAGGCGCTGTTTTTCAATGTCTCCTTATATGGCTGTGAATGCGCCAGGAATGAGCTTACACTTTCTGTCGTTTCCCCAAGGTGTCTGCAGCATTGTCACGTATTTGTAGGCATATAATTGGAAGATTGACCATAAGAGACTACATTTACCAGGTGCTCGCTTGGTGTCCTCCGTTGGAATTATTGCGTAATCTCCACCTGTGTGTATTTTTCCATTTTCTTCAGAGAAGAAACCCAACTGCCAGGAATGACTTATCATCAAATAGATATGTGAAAAACACCTTGAGGATTGATTCTAAACAACGTTTGCCATGTTTCTGCCGATATTATGGAGTTCATTTGGAAAAAAGTTTGGCGTTGTAATGACTGAATTTTTTTTTTTCTTAGCCAAACGTGATGAACGAAACGGAGCGATTTCTCCTACACAAATAATATTTTTGGAAAAACTGAATATTTGCTATCTAACTGAGTCTCCTCATTGAAAACATCCGAAGTTCTTCAAAGGTAAATTATTTTATTTGAATGCTTTTCTTGTTTTTGTGAAAATGTTGCCTGCTGAATGCTAGGCTTAATGCTATGCTAGCTATCAATACTCTTACACAAATGCTTGTGTAGCTATGGTTGAAAAGCATATTTTGAAAATCTGAGATGACAGTGTTGTTAACAAAAGGCTAAGCTTGTGAGCCAATATATTTATTTCATTTCATTTTCGATTTTCATGAATAGTTAACTTTGCGTTATGGTAATGAGCTTGAGGCTATGATTACGCTCCCGGATACGGGATTGCTCCATGCTAGAGGTTAATAATCGATCAAATTGTAGACAGGACAAACTGTATTCGATAGAGAAAGTAAACAAAACATGCTCCTTTTTCCCTCTTGCGTAACTATCAAAAGTGTAACGTTGTTCCAGGATGTGCTTCTTCTTCGTTTCACCAATGATTAACTTCAACCCAATTCCAAAGACTGGTGACATCCTGTGGAAGTCGTAGGAACTGTAAAAGGGGCGCTATCTAATTTCCCTTGGCAAAGACACTGAGGGAACTGTCAGAGGAAAACAATTGTTTTATTCTGAACAGTTTTTCCTTGGGGTTTTGCCTGCTACATAAGCTCTGTTATAGTCACAGACATGATTGAACCAGTTTTAGAAACGTCAGAGTGTTTTCTACCCACACCTACTAATCATATGCATATAACATATTCCTGGCATGAGTAGCAGGAAGTTGAAATTGTGCACGCTATTTATCAGAAAGTGGAAATGCTGCCCCCTATCTCTAAGAAGCTAAATCACACATGCAAGATAGCAAATTAAAGCTACACTCGTTGTGAATCCAGCCAACATGTCAGATTTCAAAAAGGATTCTTGGCGAAAGCATAAGAAGCTATTATCTGATGATAGCACAGCAGTAAACAAAGAGAGTAGCATATTTCAACCCTGCAGGCTCTACACAAAACGCAGAAATAAAATATAAAACATGCCTTACCTTTGACGAGCTTCTTTTATTGGCACTCCAATATGTCCCATAAACATCACAAATGGTCATTTTGTTCTATTAATTCCGTCCATATATATCCAAAATGTCTACTTATTTGGCGCGTTTGATGCAGAAAAAAAACAGCTTCCAATTTGCGCAAAGTCACTACAAAATATCTCAAAAGTTAACTGTAAACATTGCCAAAACATTTCAAAATACTTTTGTAATACAATGTTAGGTATTTTTAAACGTTAAAATAATCGATCAAATTGAAGACGGGTCTATCTGTTTTCAATAGAGGACGAGAGGAAACTAACGCTGCGTTTCAAGACTTGGCCAACCCTTTTCCAGGATGGCCGTACTTCTTCATTGCACAAAGGAATAACCTCAACCAAATTCCAAAGAATGGTGACATCCAGTGGAAGTGGTAGGAACTGCAAACAAGTGCCTAAGAAATATCATTTCCAGCAACCTCAAAAATAAATAATTCTGAATGGTTAGTCCTCGGGGTTTTGCCTGCTACATAAGTTCTGTTATACTCACAGACATGATTCAAACAGTTTTAGAAAACTTTAGAGTGTTTTCTATCCAAATCTACTAATGATATGCATATCTTATATTCTTGGCATGAGTAGCAGGAAGTTGAAATTGGGCACGCTATTTATCCAAAAGTGAAAATGCTGCCCCCTATCCCAAAGAGGCTTTTAGTCAAACAGCTCTCATCCGGCCCCCCTTCACAGGAGCAGCCTGAAACAACGTTCTAAAGACGGTTGACATCTAGTGGAAGCCTTAGGAAGTGCAACATAACCAATATCCCACTGTGTATTCCATAGGGGTGAGTTCAAAAACTACAAACCTCAGATTTCCCACTTGCTGTTTGGATTTTTTCTCAGGTTTTAGCCTGCCATATGAGTTCTGTTATACTCACAGACATCATTCAAACAGTTTTAGAAACTTCAGAGTTTTCTATCCAATACTAATAATACTATGCATATATTAGCATCTGGGACTGAGTAGGAGGTAGTTCACTCTGGGCATGCTATTCATCCAAAAGTGAAAATGCTACCCCCTATCCCAATGAAGTTTTAAGAAATATGTACAATTACCAGAGATTCTCACATGGTAAAATGTCTGAAAATATAGCTAACTTTTTATGCACAGCAACAGATAGAGAAAAACTACCCCATTCGAGTAATTCATTTCAACAATAATCTTCATTTGATTTCGTAAACAACAAGATGGCTTAATTGGAGTCTATTTCTGCCAAGCCTATATAAAATATACCTTTATTGCCTGAGGTAGGCTTTGAGATTTAACAGAATCTTTCACAATATAAAAAATATATATGGCCTAATAGAAGTGCCATTTTTATATTAGGCCTAGTTACAAAAATGTAGCATCCTACAAAAATACTATATTTTAAAGATAAAAAGGTGATATCTATGTCTGATGGGGATAGCCTACTCCTGTAACGACAGAACACAGAAAATACTGTCAGCTTGAGACCTACACATCCCTGGATAAGCACTCACAATAATGTTAATATTTACTGAATAGAGTTATATTGGCCACTAAGTTACTCAATGGGAAAAGTTTAACTTCCCCTCAGACACAATCTTGTGGATGTCGGGTGAGATGGATGTGATTTTGAATCGCAGGCAAGTTCACAATTGACTTCTGTGAAATCTGGATCCTGTCGTGAGTCTATATTGCGTTCATAGAGGAAAATGAGGACTCGCAGGTGTAAGTCGATCCAAACATTGGTAGCACATAAAATGCAAGTTTCTTTATTGTGCTGTATTCTGAGCATGGCACCCAAAACCAACACAAGGATTCGGCACTCCTGAGCTCGATGTCTGGAATTCAAATCAGCTCAGTTTTAATTGAATTGCGGCCTAATCCAGCAAGGGTGTCGTTTCATTAGCAAGGGAGGAGAATTCTCCACCTGGGCGGACTGTGAGAGGAACACGTAAAAATGCAATGATATCCTTGGGCATGCTGTAGTCTTCCCATATGGTGGAGAAGTTGTCCCTCAGCTGTTTGCTGAAATCTTCCATCACCTCTGTGATAATGCTGCGGCCTGGTCCCCTCTGCCTGTAGTTTCTTCAGTGTACTGAAGTGTAGCAGCCTTCCAGATGACAAGTCCAAATCGAACAACTCAAGCTTCCTAGTAAAGGCCTCACATTTTTCCACCATGTAGGCTACACAACCGTTTTCCCCCTTCCATGTAACTGCAGATTTAACCAGTTTAAGTGACATAATATGTCCGCCAAAAAAAGCCTTGTGTGTAGCTTGTAGTTATTAACGCTTCAATGTTTCTGCTCCGGCCTCTGTCTGGGGCGGGAAGGCCACTTTGAAAGTTATATGCTTGGATTTTTAATGACGTCTGAGATTGAATTATTTACAACAGGTATATTTTCATTGCAAATAAGACACATTGGCTCGGGATTTGGGAAATATGGAAAGATTAACCTATCTCTGTACGATCTTCCCTGAAACTTCGATTTTTATTTCCACCTTTCTTATGATACTTATCTCTTGCTGTCAAACTAATTGTTCTGAACAAATGATGAAGTATAACAAAGAATTGTAGCCTACAGTAGGCTACATAGACCTGTTTTCCCACCAATTAACCCACAGAGAGTACTTGAATAGAGATGTGATTTTGTGAGAATATTTATGAATTCATTATGTACTAATCAGATGAGTTAAAAATGTTGTTCAAATTGTAGTGAAGGCCGACGAATTGAGCTAATATTATATTACAACTTATGTTCTGGCCCGACGACTATTGGCTCCGACACAATTTGGCCCAGGGCCAAACCTAGATGACAAACCCCGATTTGGGGGATGTCTGTAGACACCGCAGGAGTGCAGGGATGGTTTTAAAATGGCCTTTTGTCTTTTGAAGAACACTGCAACGATTTCTGAGTACACCACAAAGGCTGCTGGGATAAGAGTATCTTCATCCATGCCTCTCATCCTTGTGTGGGTGAAAAACAAATTCAATACATTACATACATAGTGTACATCACATAAATAGAACACAGAAGAATACAATGTAATACAAACTGCAAACAGTTTTGTTTTGATTTTATTCGGCTCCCGATTAGCTGTTAAAGAATCAGTAGATATTCTTCCTGGGGTCCACGAACGCAAGTATATAATTGTATAAGTTCACAGTGAAATTCAAAATGTTCTCCAATCTAATCTCAGGTTAATCGCATATTAATTTTAAAAAGTAACCTTTATTTAGCTAGGCAAACCCCAAGCCCCAATCAAAAAAGCATCCACATCGTAGGACTATGCAATGTCCATTCATTTGAATTATTAGGACAAACAGGATTTCACTTAAGGTTCAGACGTAGTGGTAAAATAGGCTGCTGGTATGCTCAGCACAAATAATTCCTTTAACATAATTACCACCATGTTAGGCTGCAATCAATAAACCAAAAAGCACATAATTTAAGTTTAAAAAAGGTAAACCTAAGCCTACATACCGACAAGACATACCAGCCTAAACTTAAGCTCTCCATGTCCTAATGGTTAGGACCTTACAGGTGCATGTGAGATCTCAACAGACCTGATCTCACCACCAACCTAACCTCTTACTCCCTCTGGAGGTAGAGAGAGAACATTACAACTCCATTTACAGCTGGTTAGCTGCCAGTCCTGTCACGAAACAGACAGACCATCACTGTCTACATCACTACACCCTGTGAAGATGGAGGCCTTGAAGATGAAGAAGGTAAGATAGATCATTATCCTTATTGCCATCAGCTCTGAGCTAAATACACTATTGTTTAAATATTTTGAGACGAGGGCTTAAGACACTAACAGCTTACAGACGGTAGGCAATTAAGGTCACAGTTATGAAAACTTAGGACACTAAAGAGGCCTTTCTACTGACTCTGAAAAACACCAAAAGAAAGATGCCCACAACACCTGCACAGGATCGGGACATCCGAACATCACACCTGCTTGACAGGTACAGGATGGCAACAACAACTTCCCGAGTTACACCAGGAATGCACAATCCCTCCATCAGTGCTCAGACTGTCCGCAATAGGCTGAGAGAGGCTGGACAGAGGGCTTGTAGGCCTGTTGTAAGGCAGGTCCTCGCCAGACATCACCGGCAACAACATCGCCTATGGGCACAAATCCACCGTCGCTGGACCAGATAGGACTGGCAAAAAGTGCTCTTCACTGACTAGTTACGGTTTTGTCTCACCAGGGGTGATGGTTGGATTCGTGTTTATCATCGAAGGAATGAGCATTACACCGAGCCCTGTACTCTGGAGCAGGATCGATTTGGAGGTGGAGGGTCTGTCAAGGTCTGGGGCGGTGAGTCGCAGCATCATCAGACTGAGCTTGTTGTCATTGCAGGCAATCTCAAGGCTGTGCGTTACAGGGAAGACATCCTCATCCCTCATGTGGTGCCCTTCCTGCAGGCTCATCCTGACATGACCATCTAGCTTGACAATTCCACCAGCCATACTGCTCGTTCTGTGTGTGATTTCCTGCAAGACAGGAATGTCAGTGTTCTGCCATGGCCAGTGAAGAGCCCGAATCTCAATCCCATTGAGCACGTCTGGGACCTGTTGAATCGGAGGGTGAGGGCCTAGGGTCATTCCCCCCAGAAATGTCTGGTAACTTGCAGGTGCCTTGGCGGAAGAGTGGGGTAACATCTCACAGCAAGAATTGGCAAATCTGGTGCAGTCCATGAGGAGGAGATGCACTCCAGTACTTAATGCAGCTGGGGGCCATACCAGATACCGACTGTTACTTTTGATTTTGACCCCCCCTTTGTTCAGGGACACATTATCCCTATTTCTGTTAGACACATGTCTGTGGGACTTGTTCAGTTTATGTCTCAGTTGTTGAATCTTATGTTCATACAAATATTTACAGCAGTTGACAGTGAGAGGACATTTATTTTTTTGCTGATTTTATGTTCCCCACCATTTAGTATGTTACATTACTTTCTGTTAGGTCACATTATGAATGGAATAGAGTGTGTACAGTATCACAAGATATAGAAGAAGGTATCATAGTTCCTCTGAATCGGATGATGTAACTTATCATACATTTTGGAGGATGTACAGTGCATTCGGAAAGTATTCAGACCCCTTGACTTTTTCCCAATGTTGTTATGTTACAGCCTAATTTTAGAATTGATTTTAAAAAATCTATCTACAAACAATACCCCACAATGACAAAGCAAAAATAAGGTTAGACATTTTTGCAAACTCAGTACTTTGTTGAAGCACCTTTGGCAGCGATAAAAGCCCAGAGTCTTCTTGGTTATGATGCTACAAGCTTGGCACACCTGTATTTAGGGAGTTTCTCCCAGCTCTGTCAAGTTGAATGGGGAGCGTCACTGCACAGCTATTTTCAGATCTCTCCAGAGATGTTCGATCGGGTTCAAGTCCGGGCTCTGGCTGGGTCACTCAAGGACAGTCAGAGACTTGTACTGAAGACACTCCTGCATTGTCTTCTCTGTGTGCTCGTCGTCCTGATGGAAGGTTAATCTTTTCCCCAGTCTGAGGTCCTGAGCGCTCAGGAGCAGGTTTTCATCAAGGATCTCTTTGTACTTTGTTCCGTTCATCTTTCCCTCAATCCTGACTAGTCTCTCAGTCTCCTCTGCTGAAAAACATCCCCAAATCATGATGCTGCCACAACCATGCTTCACGGTATGGATGGTGCCAGGTTTCCTCCAGATGGGATGCTTGGCATTCAGGCCAAAGAGTTTGATCTTGTTTCTCAAGGTCTGAGAGTCCTTTAGGTGCCTTTTGTCAAACTCCAAGCGTGCCTTTTACTGAGGAGTGACTTCCGTCTGGCCACTCTGCCATAAAAGCCTGATTGGTGTAGTGCTGCATAGATGGTTGCCCTTTTGGAAGTTTCTCCCATCTCTACAGAGGAATTCTGGAGCTCGGTCAGATTGACCTCGGGTTCTTGGTCACCTCCCTGACAAAGGGCCTTCTCCCCCAATTGCTCAGTTTGGCTGGTCAGCCAGCCTTAGGAAGAGTCTTGGTGATTCCAAACTTCTTCCACTAAAGAAGGCCCTGTGTTCTTGGGGACCTTCAATGTTGCAGAAATGTTTTGGTACCTGAGCTGTGCCTCAACACAATCCTGTCTCTGAGCTCTGTGGCTTGGCACTGTCAACTGTGAGACCTTATATAGACAGGTGTGTTCTTTTCCAAATCATGTCCAATCAATTGAATTTACCACAGGTGGACTCCAATCAAGTTGTAGAAATGTCAGAAGGATGATCAATGAAAACCGGATGCACCCGAGCTCAATTTTGAGTCTCATAGCAAAAGGTCTGAAAACTTATTTAGATAAAGAATTTAAATGTAAAAAACGTGTTTTCACTTAGTTATTATGGGTTATTGTTTGTAGAGTGATGAGGAAAACAAGTACTTTAATCCATTTTAAAATGAGGCTGTCATGTAACAAAATGTGGAAAAGAGGAAGGGGTCTGAATACTTTCAGAATGTACTGTATAGTATTATACGTCTTTCTCTGAGACCAGGTTGCTTGTTGTGTTGTGACATCAAAGAGAATTATGTGGAGAATTTATGTTAGCGGTTAGGAAAAGCAACAAAGGTTAGGATAATTAAGTAAAAAGTTACGTGAATTGGGATAAGGTTAGAATAATGGTTAGGGGAAGGGGAAGCTAAAATGCTACAGTTCACCCTGATGCAACTTGAACACACAACCTTTGGATTGCTAGCGATATACACCTTATGTAACGGTTCTCTTCTTCCTCTGAAGAAGAGGTGTAGCAGGGATCGGACCAAGACACAGCGTAGTTATAATTCATGGTACTTTTAATAACGAAACTATACATGAAATAGACTACAAAACAAGAAACATGAAAACCCGAAACAGTCCCGTGTGGTACAAACACTGACACAGGAGACAACCACCCACAAAACCCAACACAAAACAGGCTACCTAAATATGGTTCCCAATCAGAGACAATGACTAACACCTGCCTCTGATTGAGAACCATATCAGGCCAAACATAGAAATAGACAAACCAGAAACACAACATAGAATGCCCACCCAGCTCACGTCCTGACCAACACTAAAACAAGGAAAACACACAAGAACGATGGTCAGAACATTACAGTACCCCCCCCCCCCCCCCCTGTCCGCAGTGGCAGCTCTGGCGCTGGACGTGGACCCCACTCCATAATTGTCTTAGTCCACCTCCTTAGCGTCCCTTGAGTGGCGACCCTCGCCGCTGACCTTGGCCTAGGAACCCTAACAACGGGCCCCACTGGACTGAGGGGCAGCTCGGGACTGAGGGGTAGCTCGGGACTGAGGGGAAGCTCGGGACTGAGGGGAAGCTCGGGACTGAGGGGGAGCTCGGGACTGAGGGGGAGCTCGGGACTGAGGGGGAGCTCGGGTCTGAGGGGGAGCTCGGGTCTGAGGGGGAGCTCAGGTCTGAGGGGGAGCTCAGGACTGGGAGGAAGGTCAGGCAGGTTGATGGATCTGCCAGATCCTGGCTGGCTGGTGGTTCTGGCAGATCCTGGCTGACTGGTGGTTCCGGCAGATCCTGGCTGACTGGCGGTTCTGGCAGATCCTGGCTGACTGGTGGTTCTGGCAGATCCTGGCTGACTGGCGGCTCTGGCAGATCCTGGCTGACTGACAGTTCTGGCAGATCCTGGCTGACTGGTGGTTCCAGCAGATCCTGGCTGACTGGCGGCTCTGGCAGATCCTGGCTGACTGACAGTTCTGGCAGATCCTGGCTGACTGGCAGTTCTGGCAGATCCTGGCTGACTGGTGGTTCCGGCAGATCCTGGCTGACTGACGGCTCTGGCAGATCCTGGCTGACTGGCGGATCCTGGCTGACTGGCGGCACTGGCGGATCCTGGCTGACTGGTGGCACTGGTGGCTCCTGGCGGCTCCTGGCAACGCTGGGCAGACTGGCGGCACTGGCGGCGCTGGGCCCGGAGGGCTGGTGCGTGTAGGTGGCACTGGATAGACAGGACCGTGCAGGTGCACTGGAGCTCTTGAGCATCGAGCCTGCCCAACCTTACCTGGCTCGATGCCCACTCTAGCCCGGCCGATAAGAGGAGCTGGTATGTACCGCACCGGGCTATGCACCCGCACTGGAGACACCATGCGCTCCACAGCATAACACGGTGCCTGCCCGGTCTCTCTCGCTCTCCGGTAAGCACAGGAAGTTGGCGCAGATCTCCTACCTGGCTTCGCCATACTCCCCGTGTGCCCCCCCAATAATTTTTGGGGGCCAACTCTCGGGCTTCCTACCGCGCCGCCGTGCTCGCGTCGCCAACCTCATTCTCCTGTAACCTTCCTCGCACTGCTCCATTGAATCCCAGGCGGGCTCCGGTACTCTCCCTGGGTCGACCGACCACCTGTCTATCTCTTCCCAAGTTGTGTAGTCCAGATTCTGCTCCCATGTCCCGAAATCCTGACATTGCTGCCTCTCCTGCTCCTCGTAATGCCGCCTCTCTGTTTTCGCTGCCTCCAGCTCTGCTTTGGGGCGGCCATATTCCCCAGCCTGTGCCCAGGGTCCCTCTCCGTTCAATATCTGTACCCAAGTCCATGAGTCTTTTGATGCTGGCTGCTTGGTCCTGTTGTGGTGGGTGGTTCTGTAACGGTTCTCTTCTTCCTCTTCCTCTGAAGAAGAGGTGTAGCAGGGATCGGACCAAGATGCAGCGTAGTTATAATTCATGGTACTTTTAATAACGAAACTATACATGAAATGTATATGAATGAAATAGATTACAAAACAGGAAAACTGAAAACCCGAAACAGTCCCGTGTGGTACAAACACTGACACAGGAGACAACCACCCACAAAACCCAACACAAAACAGGCTACCTAAATATGGTTCCCAATCAGAGACAATGACTAACACCTGCCCCTGATTGAGAACCATATCAGGCCAAACATAGAAATAGACAAACCAGACACACAACATAGAATGCCCACCCAGCTCACGTCCTGACCAGCACTAAAACAAGGAAAACACACAAGAACGATGGTCAGAACGTGACACCTTACCCATCCTCCCCAACCAACCTCCCTCCTATTTTTTTGTCTTACGTAACCTTCTGTCTTTGTAATCAATACTACTTATTGGAGGTGAAAAGATTTACATAAAATACCAAACATCTGTCGATTGAGTCCATAACTACAGAGTATGCCAACACTTGATTGATTGTTTTGATTCCCAAGACATGTGGAACAATGATTATAAACCTCACATTTACAGTGTCTATGTCTGTACATTGATTCATCTCTCATTAGAATTGAACTGAATTAAATTTCCCTCTGAAAGAGGACTTTCATTCTCTCCCATTACTTTTCTCAAACTATAACAGGAATTGTATAGACTTGTTTGTGTTTCTGAGAAGGGAATTTATATGTTTAAGGTAATGACTAAAGAATTCCACCCTGAAACGTATAAGACTATATTCCAATAATACATGTGTGGGACAAGTTAAGAGGGAGAAATATGTGGAGAAAACAGAGGCTGGTAGACTACATACGATAACTCTGAAAAATCTGACAACAGGAGGGCCCTTCCTATGCCTCTCTTATCAGGGTGGAAAAGAATGGCGAGAAACTGCCACGGCTGGTAGAAAAGTAATGTGTGTGTGTGTGTGTGTGTGTGTGTGTGTGTGTGTAGAGGGGGTTGTAAAGACTGCTCACATTTTGGTTGACTTTAGAGATCTCATGAATAAACTATAATGTACCTTTGCAGAATCTCAGTCTTTGCCTAATTCGTATGGTTTCCGGGGATTACGTGGTCAGTGTCTATCTGTCATGTAGAGGCCAGATGGTAGAGTGAAAGACGAGTGGTTGAGGAACAGGTAATGTGCTTTATTAAATAGATCATGGACAGAGAAGTGAAATGGGTGAACATACTGCAGTTAGTTTCCAGACAAGTGTTGCAGCATGAGCAAAAAAAGACTGCCGTTTTTGGGGGTTTTACCTGGAAAAAAACAGGCTCAAAATATTGTAGCTTACGTATATAATATATACTGTACTTTGTGAGAAGTGTGTTGATACTGAGATATCTAAGCTATCTACTCTCTGAAGCCCAGCATTCAGCCCAGTCTGAAACTCAGCAAGTGAAAGAGATTGTGGGAAGCATTTTTTTCCAGAGCAAGTGTTGGAAGTGGGCAGTTAATTTATGAAGCACAGGTGTAGCTGGCTAAACAATGCATTATCGACCATGATCAGAGATTTGAAAAGATGGTGATGTTACGTCAGACCACTTTATCGTAAAGTTGTTTTTAAAATATAAAATATACATGTTATTTAACAAAACATCTTTGTGGAAAAAAAACATCACATAAATGCACAGAATGATAAATTAGGCACTCGTGTTTTCTGACCAAATGTGATTAAAATTATATTTGGCATGGCATAATATACAAGACATGTTTTTATATAAAATATAAATTTGGCACAATAATGCATGAGCACAGTCCAAATGTAAAAGCATAGAAAGGTTTGAGTACATTTTGCTGACACATCTTTCAAGACTTACACTATACGGTACACTGGCTCAGAGTACAACATGGTGTAATATGTACAGTACAGTATACAGTATACTGAAATATAAAAATGTTAAACCACTATATGTGGAAAATACATTAGAAGAATAACACATTGTTGCCTTGAAAGCAATGCTTGAATTTTAATAGGATTAGTCAATATTTTAATATTAGAAATGTACAGCTGCCTGGCATTAAAAGTAACAGGACAAAATGTCCCAAATACACTTAAACTCAATAAATAGAGAAATACACTTGAAAACCACTCAACAATTACAGTGGTCCCTCCTAATTTGACGCTAGCAGTAGGCTACATTTGGTATTTGGACATTTATTAGGATCCCCATCAGCTGTTGCAAAAGCAGCTGCTACTCTTCCTGGGGTCCACACAAAACACAAAACATGACATATTATTCAACGAGTGGGTCTAATCCTGAATGCTGATTGGTTAAATGCATATTCCAGCCGGTGTCTATTCCACAGGTTTCCTCCGGATAAATCTATGACGTTAAAATGCCTATTTACTCTGTTCCATCTGACTGCGCAATCCACTGTCTCATCAGCCTGTTACAACTTCTAATGATGGCGAGTGGAGGAGTCAAGCGCAGAGAGCAGGTAATTCAGTACGTGGATATTTTATTCCATAGACTGTGATTCCACGACATGCAAAACACCAGGGCGCATGAAACAACCCGTCCCAAAAATACACCGGACTAAAACCTGTCCGGAAAAATACTGATAACACTCATACATCGATAACAGGAAACAAGCCCGCACAAATACCCAGCGGGCCTAGTGCCCTAAATAGCCTACAAACAAAACCTAACTCAAAACAGGTGTAACCAATTAAACCCAATAAACAGAAACAAACGGAAAGGGAATCGATGGCAGCTAATAGCCCGGCGACTACGACCGCCGAGCGCCGCGGAACAGGAAGAGGCACCATCTTCGGCGAGATTCAGCCAAGCAATTTATAAACTTGATCTCCACTACAAAAAGCATCTAGACATTATCTCACATTTCTTTTCGACTAACATTTAGTTATCAACAGCGGAGATTTCTATAAACCTTGTTGCCTGTCTCTCCAACATATGCAATATTTTTTCAATATTCAGATTTGATCTCCAACTGTCCCATAGTAATGAATGTGTAGGGGTCGGGAGTTGGGACGAGAGAGAAAATTAGGCAGAGTTTCTCAGCCTGTCAAAATCATGAATCAGCGGGCATCATTTTTATGATATATACATACATACATATATATATACAAAGAAATGGAAGTAATTGTGTTAGCTGTGTTGTTGGCTAGCTCCTCTGAAACATTTTCTGTAAACAGCCCCAAAGCATGATGTTTCCACCCCCATGCTTCACAGTAGGTATGGTGTTCTTTGGATGCAACTCAGCATTCTTTGTCCTCCAAACACGACGAGTTGAGTTTTTACCAAAAATATCTATTTTGGTTTCATCTGACCATATGACATTCTCCCAATCTTCATCTGGATCATCCAAATGCTCTCTAGCAAACTTCAGACGGGCCTGGACATGTACTGCTTAAGCAGGGGGACACGTCTGGCACTGCAGGATTTGAGTCCCTGGCGGCGTAGTGTGTTACTGATGGTAGGCTTTGTTACTTTGGTCCCAGCTCTCTGCAGGTCATTCACTACTTCCCCCCGTGTGGTTCTGGGATTTTCGCTCACCGTTCTTGTGATCATTTTGACCCCACGGGGTGAGATCTTGCGTGGAGCCCCAGATCGAGGGAGATTATCAGTGGTCTTGTATGTCTTCCATTTCCTAATAATAGCTCCCACAGTTGATTTCTTCAAACCAAGATGCTTACCTATTGCAGATTCAGTCTTCCCAGCCTGGTGCAGGTCTACAATTTTGTTTCTGGTGTCCTTTGACAGCTCTTTGATCTTGGCCATAGTGGAGTTTGGAGTGTGACTGTTTGAGGTTGTGGACAGGTGTCTTTTATACTGATTACAAGTTCAAACAGGTGCCATTAATACAGGTAACGAGTGGAGGCCTCTTAAAGAAGTAGTTACAGGTCTGTGAGAGCCATACATCTTGCTTGTTTGTAGGTGACCAACTACTTATTTTCCACCATAATTTGCAAATAAATTCATAAAAAATCCTACAATGTGATTTTCTGGATTTTCTTTTTTCATTTTGTCCGTCATAGTTGAAGTGTACCTATGATGAAAATTACAGGCCTCTCTCATCTTTTTAAGTGGGAGAACATGCACAATTGGTGGCTGACTAAATACTTTTTTGCCCCACTGTATACTGTATGTGGGCTAATGTAGGTGGAGCACAACATGCTCTAATAGGGGAGTCTGCAGGAGGGAGTGATTGTATTCTTAAGAGATCATGAGCTACATACTGTGTACCTAGATAAGGACAAGCAATAAAAGGTCCTTCTTAATAAACTAAACTCTGACTTTCGTACATTCAAACTGCATGAACACAGTTGTAGTCAAAGCAAGATCTGAACTACACTTAATCATGTCTGCATTTTGTGAAAAGCAATAACAGTAAAATCTCACCAAAGGTCACTTTCTGAGTCAAAAGGCAAATCAAGATCTACCACTCAGAAATGTTTCAACATAATATATATGGTGGTTTCCAACATAGCCCAATAGCCATTGTGCTGAGGAGTAGGCGGCTATATCTCACCAAACATCTGCTTTTTTTGTACACAGCTGCTATCCACTGGCAAGCTAAACAATGACCAGCTATAAAAAGATACAGGGGAGGCACCTACATTTAAACAACAGGACAGACAATACTGAAAAGAAGTTTCGGCCCAGCTGTAGCGTAGCAAACACACTAGTGAATTGTATTAAAAGAGGTTCCATTTGTTTTGATCTATACATTGGGATAATGGGCACTTGAAAAGAGGGATCACCCTACTTATAACCCTATAGGTATAGTTATTTAATTTGTCTGCATCAGTGAATCTCATCGAGGCCCCAATTCAACAAGAGACTGAGAATGACCAACAAAGGAGGTTTGAAATGATAACAAGACTTCAATGGTTAAATGGGAATTTTCTCCAGGAACAACTGTGCAAAAGTTTTCGAGATGAATATTTACTATAATCTTGTCTCAAAGTCCACTAAGATGTAACGCTTTCTCTTGGATGTGGATTATCATGTCACCCTCTCATTAACTTCCTGTTCCCTCTCCTTCATGCAGTGTCAACATCCTCGCTGGCAGCCATGTGATGTTACCGGAGTGTATAATAAACTAATGTCAGGTTAGGGTTGTCTCTAAGTGACTCCAGTCCTTGTATACCTGTTCGCTCCTCCTAAACAGAGGGAGGGAGGGAGGGAGGGAGGGAGGGAGGGAGGGAGGGAGGGAGGGAGGGAGGGAGGGAGGGAGGGAGGGAGGGAGGGAGGGAGGGAGGGAGGGATTGAGAGGGACAAGGAAAGAGGGGGGTGTCGGAAAACAACAACAGAAAGTAAAACTGATCATATGTTACGTTATTAGATACTTTGTACCAGAGGAAGGAAACAAGACATGTCTGATGCTCTCTTGTCTATTCTCATTGTTCTGCAGTAGGTAACTCAACAGTCAACACATCTAGAACCATTCCTAAATCTAGTGGGAGGAACAAAGAAGCCAAGCTTAAAAGTTCACTGACTTGACACATACTGTTAAAGGCACAAGAAGATCAAAGGCATTGCTATACTGAACAAAAATATGAATGCAACTTGCAACAATTTCAAAGATTTAACTGAATTACAGTTCATATAAGGACATCAGTCAATTGAAATGAATTCAATAGGCTCTAATCTATGGATTTCTCATGACTGGGCAAGGGCGCAGCAATGGGTAGGCCAGGGAGGGCATAGGTCCACCCACTTGGGAGCCAGGCCCCCCCTCCCTTCCCTCCCCTCCCAGACAACCTGCAGGTGAAGAAGCCTGATGTGGAGGTACTGGCTGGTATGGTTACATGTGGTCTGCAGTTGTGAGACCGGTTGAATGGGTAGGTGTGTCCAAACGTTTGACTGGTACTGTATGTACAATATGCAGTGTGGCGTCTCATTGTGCAACCCAAACATTTAATTTGGGCAAAACTGGTTGCAGTGACATCAGGCCAGTTATCAAACTCAGGTGGTCTGTGCAGCTCAATACCACATGAACCCACTGATACAGAGATAAAGCCAACAGTTGTAGACATGAGGGCTGATAAAGCAGCTGTATTACATCTCCTATGTTTATCAGCCTGTAGAATTATTACTAACCTGGTTTTCTGCTGGTTTAATGTGAGTTATCTCTGCATACTGAACATCATCTTGCTTTCTTTCAGGTGAATCTATAAAGGCAAATAAAGTAAATGAAATATACAGTGTGGGTGGGAGTTACTGACAGATATGCACACATGCTCACCCCCAAGACAGGTTCTACAAACACTAAGGACTCATGTTACTATGGATTCTTGTGTCTGTGAGGTCTGTTTGGCACCAGCGAAGCTAGGAATTAAATATTGTCAGAGTGTGCTTGTGTGTGTGTGCCTTCTGCTTTATCAACATTTAGAGAAGTGGTCTGAGACAATGCAACTGTCTGACCAAGCAGAGGAAGTGTGGAAGATAAGCCACTTCATTTGACCTGCATCCGTTGTTCAGGCAAACTCTTCTTACCTTTTCCAAAACACTATCCATTATAATTAAAAAAGGTTGTGCACAACATGTTTTGAATTTGACAAGGAGAATGACCTCACCCTGTAAAAAACGAAATACCTGCATGTGAGTGTCCGTTTCTCCTCTTCTTAAGATATATTGCAAAACCAACAAGTCCTGAAGCCACCAGAACACAGATTACAGCAATAATAAGACAACCTCGAGTCCTCTCATCACCATCTAATATAAAGAGAGAAAACAATACTTTAATTAAAACATTGGGTTTCATTAAATGAGCTCTACCATACTTATTGTTTCATATAGAAGTTGGTATTGTCTGGATGTCTGCAATGTAACATTAATACTGTACATGTTTTACCTGTCACCTTAGAGGGATCACTCTCTATACAGGAATGTGGAACAACAGCTGTCTCCTTGCTGACTGGGTTGGCAGCCTCACATCTGTAAGAGTCTCTGTTCTGTTCATCCAACTTGAGAGGTAGAGAGAGGGTGATGTTGTGGTCAGGGCTGCTGGTCTGGTTGAGGATCTCCCCTCCTTTGTACCAGGACAGGGTCACCTCTCTCCCGTTCTCCACAGAACACATCACGCTACAGGAGATGTCATCATGGACCGTCACCTGAGGTTTGGACAGAACATCTGGAAGACAAATAATGAAAAAATTTGAATTAGTGAAATGAAACTTCTTTAATGTAGCAAAGAGCAGTTGCTACATTCATTTTTGGATTTAGAAATGAATGAAATGTACCCATTGATTCTTGAATAATATTTATAAATGCTTCTTGAGCTTAGAACCCATAAAAAAGATTTACTCCGGTGTTTGTAAACAACGAAATTGTAAACAAACACTATATGTCTACACACTATAATATTTTACATGATGGCTGATCAGTCCTTGAATCCATAGCTTGGTCTATGAATTTGAGAGTGGTTACAGTTCTCCAGACCCATCCCTCAACTTTTTACCAAACCAAAAGTTGACAGCTTTAGTATTGTTTCTACTGCTGATTGCCACTTTAATGATGTTGTAATTTACAGCACACACACACACTTACAGTACACAGTCAGCTGAAATATATGTTTTGTCTTCCCTTCATCTGTATTCTCCACAGTATAAACCCCAGAATCATATATTTGTAGGTCTGACAAAGTGAAGACTCCAGTAACATTGTTCCAGTGAAGGTGGTTTTTATATCTCTTCTCAAGGTTTGTATTACTTTGTTTACCAGGGTACACATGTGCAATACTGCCAAGGTCTCCATAAAGTAAATTGCCAGAGTTCAACACCCTTTCTGGAAAATAGAAAACCGTTCCCACGATGCCATTCACCTGCCGAGTCTCAGGTTGGGCTGAATGCTGGGCTGAACAGAGTACTGTGGAGAGGAAGAGAGACTCAATATCAACGCATTGACTTAAATATCATAGTTATTCTCTAATAAAATAGCAATGTAGCAAATTGCAGTTTTTCTTGATAAAATGTGTCCAAACAGAATTAACGTTTTCTAAACAATTAACATGCAGCCCAAAACTGAAACACGTTGGCCAAAATGACACATTTCATTTGCAAAATGCATTAAGACTCTCAAAACATTAAATACATGACACAAAATGTACTACCTCCATCAAAACATACAACTTGTTATCTAATGAAAAGTTATTTCAATAAATCGTTACACAATGGCCCAATAAATACTAATTACAACTATCAATAGTTACACAATGGCCCAATAAATACTAATTACAAATCAAATCAAATCAAATCAAATTTATTTATATAGCCCTTCGTACATCAGCTGATATCTCAAAGTGCTGTACAGAAACCCAGCCTAAAACCCCAAACAGCAAGCAATGTAGGTGTAGAAGCACAACTATCAATATACTCTAACATAGTTAACCCTCTTTCATATTTCTGTGCCATTTGTTGTTACTATAATTATAGTATGCACCATAAAAGACGAGTTAATATATTATCACAGCACGGGTTGTATTATTTTTTCCTGAAATTATTTAACCAAAGATGACCAATACAGAAAGAATGTCACTGAAGAGCATGAATATGTTGTCCTTCACAAATGCAGTGATGCTGTACAGTATGTACAGAGAATCAAAATAAAATACACCAGGCTAACAAATCACTGCAAAAACAAATCAATGTAGAAAAGGCAACCCCATTACAGTATACACTACATTTGGTCCATTCATGTTTTCATCAACATCACCCTGGATCTTTTCCCTTGCAATTCAGTGAGGAAAACATCTCCTTGCATGGCACATCCATGCTTGACAGTTCTCTGCAGTGATTGGCATATAACCGGTTTTCTTTCCATCTAGTAGGGACATCTGGTCATGTGGACGGTAATTATAAACGTTCCACCTCTACACATCTGAACCCCTCTTCCTCTATGGGCCCCTCTACCTCTCCTTTGTCCTTGCCCTCGGCCTCTTACTAGGTCCATTCTTGCAAACAGTAAGTCAGAGGTGAGTGATCTCTATAATGCATGAATAAGGACTGATTGCTCAGTGAACATTGTGTAAAGAAGTGTGCACGTGCGCAGAAGAAGTTCACATTCACGGGAGTAATTTGTATCAGCTGTCACCGAATGTTTAAAAACAAATTGACATGAGTTTTGCGCCTTTTGTAGTGAGTTGTGTTTACTGTTTTGCAAAAAAATGTAGCTGAGCATTAGATTTTTGTGTGAAAGCAACGAGTAATGACTTACAGTTTGACAAAAAATAATACTGTTGTGCTCATTAGGTTATGATGGAGTTCCATTAAAAGTTTCATTGAAAGTGTCTTAGCCACCGGGAAAAACTGTAAAGGCCTGATGTGATGGTGACAGTTCGGAAAGAAAGTATACACTCTTACAGAAAATGGTTCCAAAAGGGTTCTTCGGCTGTCCCCATAAGATAACCATTTTTGGTTCTAGATATATATTTAAAAAAACGTTTTGGTTCCAGGTCGAACCCTTTTGGGTTCCATGTATAGCCCCCTGGGGGTAAGGGTTGTACATGGAACCCAAAAGGGTTGAAAACAGAAAATGTTCTTCAACGGGTCATCCTATGGGGACAGCTGAATAACCCTTTTATGTTCTGGACAGCACCTTTCAGTGTAGATACTGAAATTAAGTTCACATGGAAGTAAAGACTATCTCAGCAAATTCTTATTCTGCGGTTAATGGCACAAATCACTGAAATGCCATCGTTGTAAAAGAAATCACAATCCTTTATTACCTTCTTTTTTCCTTTATTTTGACAGTGAAATCACATTGAGACTAAAACCAATTTTTCAAGAGAGCCCTGCATATGCACAAATTATACAAAATGTACAACCTGAACTGCCCTAGAGTCCCCAGAGCATCATGGTGCAGAGCGCTGCAGATCATTTCATACATGGGGCGCAAAAAAACTGAATGCAGATTTAATTAATTCCGTAGTGATCCACGGGACCTCGAGAGTTAGCCATCCCTGTGTTCGGGTCTGGTACTCTTATGTCTGTAATTTAAAAATGAAAATGGGGCCCACCAAAACGTAGCGCCGGTAACATGGGTCATATCCTTTGAACGGTAAGAGCTAGAACCAAGACGTTTTCTCTCAGGATAAGATTGAGACTTGGTTCCACCGAAACTGACTATGAAATGCAGTTGGGAAAGTGAGAGGAATGAGCAAGACTAGAAACTCCTACTGCTATACACAAGCAACCTACTGCTGTACACAAGGAAGAGAAAAACATAGCTAGACTGTGGCATCACTATTTAAATCAATGCTGCTATTGTTTTTAATTTTGTAAAGCACATTGTGCAGAGATAATTTAGGGATGTCTCGTTTTAGTAAACTGAAATGAAAATTATTTTAGCCTATAGTTTGTTCTTGGTCTATTTAGGAAGTTAATTGCCACTGAAAAATATTTGAAATGTTTGGAAATATTTTAGTCACTATTTTTGCTGTCAAAATGAACACTGATCCAAACAATTGACCACTTAATAAAATACTTGAAAGTACTACTTAAGAAGTTTGTTTGGGTATCTGTACTTTACTTGATTATTTATATTTTTGACAACTTTTACCTTTACTTCACTACATTCCGAAATAATATATATATATATATATATATACTGTATATATATACTTTTTACCCCATACATTGTCCCTGACACCCAAAAGTACTATTTTTACATTTTGAAAGCTTAGCAGGACAGGACAATGATAACATTTACACACTTACCAAGAGAACATCCCTGGACATCCCTACTGCCTCTGATCTGATGACTCACTGAACACATGTTTAGTTTGTAAATGATGTCTGAGTATTGGAGCGTTCCCCTTGCTATCCGTACATTAAAATAAATAAGAAAATGATGCCATCTGGTTTGCTTAATTTAAGAAATGTGAAATTATTTATACTTTTACTTTTGATACTTTAGTATATTTCAAACAAAATTATATTATACTTTTACTCAAGTAGTATTTTACTGGGTGACTTTCACTTTTACTTGAGTCATTTTCTATTAAGGTTTATTTACTTTTACTCAAGTACTGCTTAATATACATCCAGTGATGCTGCCGAGATGGTGCTATGTCTTGTTCAGAAGCCTGACTTATGAACATTAAGATTAGATTTCATAGCAAGCAGAGATCTAAGCTGAAAGTTGATTAGAGATTCAACAATTTCGTCAAACTGGTTCTTGACTAAAAATACTTTAAATGAAAATGTTAATTCTTCATTTGTGTCCGGGAAACCAACCCTAAATGCCTACATTGACATGGTGCTCTGTGTTTTTTTGTCTATTTGTTGTCATACTCATCCAGGATAAGCAAACACTGATATGACAAAAAAAAACTAAGATCAGAGTATAGCTTTATGCACTGTTTAATAAAGTGTTAAAACAAAACATATTTAGTAAAAAACAACTATTTCATCGATTTTGCGAGTGTCGGAAAACACCTCAGACTGTTATGTTAGGCTATAGGACTATGTTTAATAATCAACATAATCACAAAAATACGTGTTCACGCATCAGAACGGTCAGAACATACAGTAGTCCTATAACATAATAGAGAAACACATTAATCTTAGTCAAAATTTACCAGGACAAAAGAGGACAAAAGATATTTGCATGCATTACTTGTTACAGCAACATATAACTTCAGAACTGGTGGAAATATATTTTGTACAGGCAGCGGTATGATTTTGTTTATATTGTTAGGGACAGATACAATATATACAGTGCTCTCCACTAATTTTGGCACCCTTGGCAAATATGAGCAAAATGGGCAGTGATAAAACTTTATTGTTTATCCTCTTGGGCTTTCATTTAAAAAATCACACAAATCCAACCTTTAATTAAAGTAGAATAATTGAAAGAAAAAATACATTCTTATCATAAAACAAATATTTTTTTCTCAAATATAGAGTACCAGTCAAAAGTTTGGACACACCTAGTCATTCAAGGGTTTTCTAGATGACTAACTCATGAAGCTGGTTGAGAGAATGCCAACAGTGTGCAAAGCTGTCATCAAGGCAAAGGGTGGCAACTTAGAAGAATCTAAAGTATAAAATATATGTAGATTTGTTTAACCCTTTTTTGGTTACTACATGATTCCATATGTGTTATTTCATAGTTTTGATGTGTGTTATTTCATAGTTTTCACTATTATTCTATAAATGGGCATTTTCAACCTTTGAATTATGTTCTTTTAACCATTTCCTGATTTGTGCAGCCCAGCAACATTTTGTTGCACAACATTACTGTATTCTCGGGTCTTTACCATAGCGATGGATAAATATGGGAACTTGGCCTGTATATCACCTCCTATTTATACCCCGGTGAAACAGGAAGTCATTGCTTACCACTTAAGCATTCCTAATAACTTAGGTGAACTTAAAAACATAAAATATGACTGGGAATATACTTCAGTTAGATTTACTCATTAGAATTTCTAGGGGTGCCTCATTGCCTGTATCCGCTACGGATCCGCAGTCAAACGACCACCCCTCATCACTGTCAAACGCTCCCTAAAACACTAATCGACCTGGCCCGAGTATCCTGGAAGGACATTGACCTCATCCCGTCAGTTGAGGATGCCTGGTCATTCTTTAAAAGTAACTTCCTCACCATTTTAGATAAGCATGCTCCGTTCAAAAAATGCAGAACCAAGAACAGATATAGCCCTTGGTTCACTCCAGACCTGACTGCCCTCGACCAGCACAAAAACATCCTGTGGCGGACTGCAATAGCATCGAATAGTCCCCGCGATATGCAACTGTTCAGGGAAGTCAGGAACCAATACACGCAGTCAGTCAGGAAAGCTAAGGCCAGCTTCTTCAGGCAGAAATTTGCATCCTGTAGCTCCAACTCCAAAAAGTTATGGGACACTGTGAAGTCCATGGAGAACAAGAGCACCTCCTCCCAGCTGCCCACTGCACTGAGGCTAGGTAACATGGTCACCACCGATAAATCCATGATTATCGAAAACTTCAACAAGCATTTCTCAAAGGCTGGCCATGCCTTCCGCCTGGCTACTCCAACCTCGGCCAACAGCTACGCCCCCCCCCCCGCAGCTACTTGCCCAAGCCTCTCCAGGTTCTCCTTTACCCAAATCCAGATAGCAGATGTTCTGAAAGAGCTGCAAAACCTGGACCCGTACAAATCAGCTGGGCTTGACAATCTGGACCCTCTATTTCTGAAACTATCCGCCGCCATTGTCACAACCCCTATTACCAGCCTGTTCAACGTCTCTTTCATATCGTCTGAGATCCCCAAGGATTGGAAAGCTGCCGCAGTCATCCCCCTCTTCAAAGGGGGAGACACCCTGGACCCAAACTGTTACAGACCTATATCCATCCTTCCCTGCCTATCTAAGGTCTTCGAAAGCCAAGTCAACAAACAGGTCACTGACCATCTCGAATCCCACCGTACCTTCTCCGCTGTGCAATCTGGTTTCCGAGCCGGTCACAGGTGCACCTCAGCCACGCTCAAGGTACTAAACGATATCATAACCGCCATCGATAAAAGACAGTACTGTGCAGCCGTCTTCATCGACCTTGCCAAGGCTTTCGACTCTGTCAATCACCATATTCTTATCGGCAGACTCAGTAGCCTCGGTTTTTCTGATGACTGCCTTGCCTGGTTCACCAACTACTTTGCAGACAGAGTTCAGTGTGCCAAATCGGAGGGCATGCTGTCCGGTCCTCTGGCAGTCTCTATGGGGGTGCCACAGGGTTCAATTCTCGGGCCGACTCTTTTTTCTGTATATATCAATGATGTTGCTCTTGCTGCGGGCGATTCCCTGATCCACCTCTACGCAGACGGCATCATTCTGTATACTTCCGGCCCGTCCTTGGACACCTTGCTATCTAACCTCCAAACGAGCTTCAATGCCATACAACACTCCTTCCGTGGCCTCCAACTGCTCTTAAACGCTAGTAAAACCAAATGCATGCTTTTCAACCATTCGCTGCCTGCACCCGCACGCCCGACTAGCATCACCACCCTGGATGGTTCCGACCTTGAATATGTGGACATCTATAAGTACCTAGGTGTCTGGCTAGACTGTAAACTCTCCTTCCAGACTCATATCAAACATCTCCAATCTCCAATCAAATCTAGAGTCGGCTTTCTATTCCGCAACAAAGCCTCCTTCACTCACGCCACCAAACTTACCCTCGTAAACTGACTATCCTACCGATCCTCGACTTCGGCGATGTCATCTACAAAATAGCTTCCAACACTCTACTCAGCAAACTGGATGCAGTTTATCACAGTGCCATCCGTTTTGTCACTAAAGCACCTTATACCACCCACAACTGCGACCTGTATGCTCTAGTCAGCTGGCCCTCGCTACATATTCGTCACCAGACACACTGGCTCCAGGTCATCTACAAATCCATGCTAGGTAATGCTCCGCCTTATCTCAGTTCACTGGTCACGATGGCAACACCCACCCGTAGCACGCGCTCCAGCAGGTGTATCTCACTGATCATCCCTAAAGCCAACACCTCCTTTGGCCGCCTTTCGTTCCAGTTCTCTGCTGCCTGTGACTGGAACGAATTGCAAAAATCGCTGAAGTTGGAGACTTTTATCTCCCTCACCAACTTCAAACATCTGCTATCTGAGCAGCTAACCGATCGCTGCAGCTGTACATAGTCTATTGGTAAATAGCCCACCCAATTTTACCTACCTCATCCCCATACTGTTTTTATTTATTTTATTTTATGCTCTTTTGAACACCAATATCTCTACCTGTACATGACCATCTGATCATTTATCACTCCAGTGTTAATCTTCAATTGTAATTATTCTGCTACCTCCTCATGCCTTTTGCACGCAATGTATATAGACTCTCCTTTTTTCTACTGTGTTATTGACTTGTTAATTGTTTACTCCATGTGTAACTCTGTGTTGTCTGTTCACACTGCTATGCTTTATCTTGACCAGGTCACAGTTGCAAATGAGAACTTGTTCTCAACTAGCCTACCTGGTTAAATAAAGGTGAAAAAAAGAAAAAAAGAAAAAAAAATTGTGACACATGTTTCCGGAGAGAAATATTTATCACATTTATTATACATTTTTTCTCTCAATAATTTTACTGATTTTTGTGAACATTTTGAATGAAAGACCATAAGGATAAACAGCAACAACAAAACAATTCACAGCCTGTTTTGCTCATATTTACCAAGGGTTCCAATATTAGTGGAGGGCACTGTATACCGAAGTAAATGTTATGATGTACCATTAGCTAGAGCTAGGCAAAAGTTGGCAAACGTTAGCTTGCTAGCTCACTAACTTTAGCTATTATTTTTGACTCAATCACACTAGACCTGAATCAAACAATGAAAAGCGGCCAAACTATTAAAGAGATATATATTCCGACGTAATGTGAGTTTTTATTAGTCGGTATAGCAATGTAACGTTATTGATCTATCAGTTTCCCCAGCTAACTCCCTACTTTTCACACTGACACGGTATTAACAGCTCTACAGGCTTCACTGTCATGGTGCACAGTCAGTACACAACACTATGCTCATCATGTCTTAGCAGGATGAGATGGTGACAGGTTTCCCAGCAGGGTCAGACAGCCAGGTAAGATCTGTCTATGGAGCTCATGCGAATTTTGCAATATATTATAACAATCAGTGAATGGGTACAAAGTTCCATCTTGAGTTGATGGGTAGGCTACTGTCTGTGATCTGGGAATAATGGTACTTTCAATTATTGAACCATTGATTGTTTTCTTGGATAATATAATGTATACATGCACACCAAGGTAATTCTTTGTCATGCCTCATCTGAACAGTATCAGATGGTGACAGGGGACTCAGCAGGGTCAGGCAGTCAGGGAAGACCAGTCTGTTACTGCACAGAGGGGAACTTTTGCAGATACAACACTTTTATCTCTCAGTGCAGCAAACACTGGACAGGCAAGAAGCTTCAAGATAAAAATTATTTTAAAGCAGTCAGACAAACCTCTAAGTTGATTTCCAAACTGTATCATGGGTTGATAGTGGCTTTTCCCGATGACACCAAACATGTCAAATAAAAATGTGTGGATGACCAGGGAGACACTATTGATGATGATGAATGGATGCAGATATGCCCAGTCATGTTCATATAATCTCAGACACAAATGACTGCAGTTTAAGATCATCCATAGAATGTACTACAGTGGAAAGAAAAAGTATGTGAACCCTTTGGAATGACCTGGAGTCTAATTCACAACAATACACAAACACAGTCTGCTTAAATGAAGGATCCACCCCTTTCTTTTTATCAATTTTTGCCTAAAACGACATACCCAAATCTAACTGCCTGTAACTCAGGCCGTGATGCAAGGATATGCATATTCTTGGTACCATTTGAAAGGAAACACTTCAAAGTTTGTGGAAATGTGAAAGGAATGTAGGGGAATATAACACAATAGATCTGGTAAAAGATAATACATAGAAAAAAACAACCGTTCTTTTGTATTTTTTTGTACAATCATCTTTGAAATGTAAAAAAAAGGACATGATGTATTATTCCAGCCCAGCTACAATTTAGAATTTGGCCACTAGATTGCACAGTGTATGTGCAACGTTATAGACTGATCCAATGAACCATTGCATTTCTGTTAAAATAATTGTATCAAGACATCCCAAATGTGCGTAATTTGTTTATTAACTTTTCATGATCAAAACTGTACACTCTCCTCAAACAATAGCATGGTATTATTTCACTGTAATTAGCTACTGTAAATTGGACAGTGCAGTTAGATTAACAAGAATTGAAGCTTTCTGCCAATATCAGATATGTCTATGTCCTGGGAAATTTTCTTGTTTACTTACAAACTCATGCTAATCGCATTAGCATACGTTAGCTCAACCGTCCCTTGGAAGGGACACCGATCATGAAGAAGTTCATCTCTTCTGAGATTTCTTTTGTTCGAGGCATGGTTCACATCAGGCACATCAGCAAACTCACATTTTGTGAGTGTTTTTATAGGGCAGGGCAGCTCTAACCAACATCTCCAATCTCATCTCAATGATTGTACTCCAGGTTAGCAGACTCCTGATTCCAATGAGCTTTTGGAGAAAGCCTAGGGTTTTTCCAACCTACACTGTGAATGTTTAAATGATGTATTCAATATAGACAAGAAAACAACAATCATTTGTGTGTTATTAATTTAAGCAGACTGTGTTTGTCTGTTGTTGTGACTTAGATGAAGATCAGACCAAATTTTATGACCAATTTATGCAGAAATCCAGATAATTCCAAAGAGTTCACATATATTTTCTTGCCACTGTATATGCAAGTTAAACTGAATATCATGCATTCAGAAATTGCATTATTCCGCTGGAGGTGTAAAGCACAAAAATATTTGAACATGTTATTGTCTTGTGAAGGGTGGATGAATTCTGGCAAAGTGTATGTTCTTTTATCCCAGCATGTCCACATCCTGTTTTTGTTTGCTTTGAAATGTTGACACTGGAGACTGTTATCAGAAGAAACTGTGTAACCTAGCATTTATAGCGGCTAAGAAATGCATTGCCATTAATTGGAAGGTTGGTTATCCTCCCACAATGTCACAATGGATGGTAGAAATGTCAAGTTATGTATCACTAGATTTGATTTATTACACAATTAAGGGTATACTGTGCAACTTTCATAAGGTCTGTATTCCTTATATGGAATACTGTATGATAAATGGAGTCTGTATTGAAAGCATGCCCACATCAAGGGAGATACCCATTTAGGCAGGGCTGCTCAGTCTTGGCCCTTGGGGTCACTCTGGCCTTGGCCTATCACACCTGAAACCAATAATGAATGGTTGTAATCTTAATGAAGGTTAAAAAAAAAGCCATTCTTGAACATGGGCTGAGACATTCTTACTAATCTGCTGGAGAACCAGTTCAGATTTAAGTGTAACTTTTGTATGATTAAAGCCTTTAGGGAGAGGTACAACAGTTTCATTTTTAACAATTTCTGCCCTCTGAATTCATATCCATAATATAAATATGCCGTTACAAATCAAATGGAATATTCTTTCTTTCATCTAATTAAAAAAACAAGTCGCTAGGTGTAGACAAGGCCCTAAGCAAATAGGTAAACTGCGATATGACTGAAGAGCTAATCAGCGTGAGAATGTCCACTTCACCGTCATACCATTTTATTGGTAAACTACACGGTAATGCAAAAGTTGTCTTTTTTTGTGATCTAATATGTAATATAGTACATTTATCATAATTTGGTTCTAATCCAGAGAGGTTAGATTATCTATGAGGCTGTGGAGAGATCCAAACTGTGGATTTAAAATAAACAATGAATCATCAGCATTCAAGTTTTTAAGCGCTGGATTTCTAGGCCCTTGATATTATTGTCAGATCTGATTTTAATAGCTAACATTTCGATGGCCATAATAAATAGATATGCTGATGGTGGACAACCTTGTTTTACTCCTCTTGACAATTGACTTGTTTCTGAGAAGTAGCCATTATTGACTATTTTACACCTAGGGTTACACTACATAACTTTAACCCATTGTTTAAGAGATTCTCCAAAATGTAAATATTCCAAGACATTTATATATAAACTGCAGTCGTAATTTTATAGGAAAAGGCTACTTCAGGGGTATTTTTGGTTGCTGACTGAAAGCTAGTCAATTTTTTATTTAGCTGATTGACAGTTAATTATAAGTATATATAGATTTTTGAACTCAAGGTCTATGCATATGGTGTGGTTGTTGGTATTTCAAGAGGTCATTATCTTTTTTCTTTATTATTGAATTTAGTCAAATGATTTTGGATACTGTCAATATTTATGGGAACAACTCAAAACAAGAACTTTGTCCTTGAGGCTGTAGAAAATCTAATTTTACATTGATATTCTACATTTCCCAGCTCCTTACTCTTAATAGGTAGAGATTTTAATATTGCTTTAGATAATTATCTTGATAGGTGGCCACCACGGCAGTCTACATCTCTGAATGCCAATATAAAGTTATTTCTGCAGAAGTTGGATTTAGATTTAGATTTATGGAGAGAGAAGTTTCCTCTTGAGAGATCCAATACCTGGTGTAACAAAACATATACTAGGCGTTCACATATTAACTATCGGCTGGATTCAGAGGGCTAAATAAATGGTTTATTTTCAAATGATTGACACGCCTGTAACAGACCATAGAGCTATTCACATACAAGTGTGAATATTGCCCTGTAATGATAGTCAATAAAAAGCTTAATAACGGAAATTGAATAGCTTCATATTAAAACATGAAATAGTCTAATTTCACTGGTTTAGTAATACATTTTTGGAATAAAGCCCAGAGAAAAAGTGAATATATGGACAAACTGGGAACTTCTAAATTTTGAAACTGGTAAATATTTAAGAAAATATAGCAGTGATCTTGCAAAGACCAGAAGGATAGAAGAGGAAAATGTTACATAAAGAAATACCTCACTCTTCCAGAGACCTCCTAATCGTCTTTCAGATACGGATAAAGCTAAGTTAGTTAACCAACAAAATAAACTGGATGAAATTGACAAGGTTAAGGCAGGAGGTGCTTCATTCAGATCAATGAAAAAATGGCTTGAAGAAGGAGAGCAGAACTCTGCTTATTTTTTCAGGCTGGATATATTTAACTCTAAAAGTAACACTACTCAACAGTTCAAGGGAATGATATGATCTCTGATGTGCCTATGACAATTGACAAAGCAGTGCGACACAAACAACAACACAGAGTTACACATGGAATAAACAAACGTACCGTCAATAACACCATAATTACACAAATGCTTCCTGTAGTTGTTGATCAGTCTCTCACATCGCTGTGGAGAAATTTTGTCCACTCTTGCATGCATAACTGCTTTAACTCAGTGACATTTGTAGGTTTTCAAGCATGAACTGCTTGTTTCAAGTTCTGCCACAACATTTAAATTGGGATTGAGTCTGGACCTTGACTCAGCCAATCCAAAACTAAAAATGTGTTGATTTAAAACCATTTTCATGTAGACTTAATTGTCTGTTTTTGATAATTGTCTTGCTGCATGACCCAGCTGCGCTTCAGCTCACAGACGGATGGACAGACAATTCTCTGATACATAGCAGAATTTATGTCCTTCTATGGCAAGTCATCTAGGTCCTGAGGCAGCAAAGCATCCACAATCCATCACACTACCACCTGCTTGACTGTTGGTATGAGGTTCTTACTGTGGAATGCAATGTTTGGTTTTCACCAGACATCAACAAAAACAAAACAAAAATGGAAGCACTTGGATGATCATCAAGACTCTTGGAAGAATGCTCTACAGGACAGATGAGTCAAAGGTATAACTTTTTGGACGACTAGCTTCCCATTATGCCTGGCGAAAACCAAACACATCTTGGGTGAATCAGAGCTAGGTCTAACCTGCTTATGAGAAAGCAAGGCCATACAGCTATTGTGTTCTCATTGGGGTGGCAGGGTAGCCTAGTGGTTAGAGCTTTGGACTAGTAACCGGAAGGTTGCAAGTTCAAACCCCCAAGCTGACAAGGTTGTTTTTCTGCCCCTGAAGTTGACAGCCTGTTCCTAGGCTGTCATTGAAAATAAGAATTTGTTCTTAACTGACTTGACTAGTTAATAAAGGTAAAATAAAAATATTATCCCATTGGAGTCACTGTGTACAGCATTCCCGACGGCCGATGCTCTGTCTAACCGGCTAATAATCATTGCATGCAATATGATCTTGCCAACTACAGTAACTCTACCTTCATATCACCCCAAAATAATTTTACAAATACAAAATGATGCACTATTTGTGCATTGTTTGGACACAGATTCCCACATTAGTGTTTTCATTGCATATTTACCTGAACTAGGACACTGAATGAAAAAAAACATTGGTTCAAAGCTGTGTAAAAACAAAACATCTTTGTAGAAATCTGTGTTAAAACAGCAAACACTAAGTTTATCTTGTGTAGGCCTACTTTAAAGGTTATTTCTGGATGATAATTAAGTTGAATGTTCAAGGTTTCCAAAACTGTATCGCAATCAAGGATCAACTGTGCCTCGATAGAGCATTTCACACTTGATCAAATCACCTCAGCTAATCAAAAGGGAATTTCTCCAATGTGGAGTCAGAAGGGCAAGGTATTACCAGGAATAACAAAATTGGATTCGATTAGACAAAGTGTACCGTCCTCAGAAGATTTAAATCCTTTCCACAGCTCACATATATATATAAAGAGAGCACAGAAACACACAAGACACAAGCAAAAGAGACAATTAGACAAAGGCCTAATCTGGCATGACATTCCCAGCCCATGTCAGTCCACATAGAGACCATTTCAACGATTTCCAAGATGGTTCCATATCATTTAAAAATGGAGCCTGGGGAGTAAATAGGCCTACAATGGAAGTTGCACGTACTAGTCTCATCAAAGCTGGGATAAGACCTGAGGTGGTAAGAAAAAAGTTGACTAGACACAGCACAGTTCAATCACATCTTGTAAATGATGATTGTCTGATTCCTGTTATTTTTTTATGTGTTCGACGTCCACAGTCTGTGAGGCAAAAGAAGCAGAGGGGTTTGATGACAAAATGTCATCCAGTGTAAGTCAGCAGAGGCTTGGCTTTCACTCTACCAGGTGTTAAACTGAGCAATAATAAATGACAGAAAGTGAAAATGTTTAGCAGCTAAAAGTTACAAAACATTTGCAGAGCCTCTATTAGAGTATGCCTAGTACAGTGTAAATCCAGATTAAGGCCGTTATAGGCTATAGTCAGTCTTGGCAGTTACTGATATGCAAGAAGTGATTATCATTAATCAAAGTAATACAACGGCTATTCCCTATTTTTCTACCCTTAATATCTTCTCCTTCTCATGTTTTGACATCTATGTCCTCAAACATTTTGTCCACCTGTGGATTATTATTATTATTAGTAGTAGTAGCAGTATTTTTTTAAATAGTTGTTGCTAACACATCCTTCTCTTGCTAGATGAAGAAGGAGTGTGAAGGGCAGAAGGCAGCATCCCATGGGCCTTCATAGTAAGGATTGAGTACTCTAAGAACGGTAAACCCATATTCCATTACTCAGTTAATTGTACTTTTCAAATACATATTATGTACTGTGAGCGACATGTTGTGGCTTGTGCAATGCACTTTTATCTAGAACAAGATGCGGCCAACAGTGAAATATAGTATTTTCCAACAGAAGGGTTAGGCTACTACATGTTATAGTGTTAACATAACAAATGAATAGTGTAACCCAATTAGCAGATGCTATGCTCTGCCACAGAGTCTCATCAAAGATAGTATTTAAATTATGACTTAGTCTATGTCATGTGATACATTATGAAGAGATGGGGATATTTGATGGTAGTATAATTATTCAGAAGGGAAACACTGTGCTTCCAATGACAATTGTTGTGCTGTGTAGATATGATTCTTTCTGGCTAAAAAAAAATCCATGTGAAAACTCTGGGTTCCTTGAAGGCTTTTGGACTGATGAGAAGAAAGTGAAACTCTTGGAACACTTCCAGAAGAAGAAAGTTCTTTGGAAGCAAAGCATTTGATTGAAACCAATAATAATGAGTGCAAATGATTTGGTTTAATTTGAAGTTATTTCTGTGGGAGTTTACATCCTAGGGAATAATCTGGTTTTCTGGGGTCTCCATATTACATTACACCCCAGAATTTGTTTTACGACATGACTCGGTTTTATGTAATAACTAAAGAAATGACAAGTTTGGTGTAACTTGGATTCGTATACCAATGCAAATATGTGGTTAGTTTTATGCTACCTTCCCTTCAATGCATTTTCTTGGTCAACAGCCAGGTGTGTTCTTCCAATTAGGGGGTGGTTGTGACCTGGAGGAAAATGCTTTTTCAATTTCAGTCAAGGGGAAGGTTTAGTATTTTTTTAAATTTAGTCCAGGGGAGGTTCATGTCATTTGTTACCTATTCCCATTCCTAATCAACTCATCCCTAACCACTGGCCCCTCTGACATCAAGATGGCCAATGGCTCCTCTTCTCAAGAATCCAACACTCGACCTCTCTGATGTCAAACTACCTTCCGGTAATCCCTTTCTTTTCTTTCCAAAACACTTGGTCTCTGACCAACTCTCTTGTTATCTCTCTCAGAATGCTTTTCATGACCCTAACAAGCTGACTCTTTCTCATCCTACTAGATCTATCCTCTATCTTCGCCAAAGTGGACGATCAGATCCTCCTCTCCACCCTCTCAGGCCTGGGCATCTCAGGCTCTGCACACTCCTGGATTGCAACCTACCTGGCAGGTCACTCCTACCAGGTGGTGTGGAGAGGATCTGTGTCTGCACCACGTGATCTCACTACTGGTGTCCCCCAGGGTTCGGTTCTCTCCTCTTTTCTCTTTACACAAAGTCACTCGGCTCTGTCATATCCTCACATGGTCTCTCCTATCATTGCTATGCGGATGAAACGCAACTGCTCTTCTCCTTCCAACTTCTGACACCCAAGTTGCAACATGTCTGCCTGGCAGACATCTAAACTTATATGGCGGCCAATCACCTCAAGCTCAACCTTGACAAAAATGGAGCTGATCTTCCTCCCGGGAAAGGACATCGCGTTACACTGAACAACACCCTGTCGTTCTCTGTAAATATCAAAGCAGGGACTCGCTCCTGCAGGTGCATGCTGTACAACATCCATAGTGTACAGCCTTTCCATACACAGGAAGCGGTGCAGGTCCTAATCCAGACACTTGTCATCTCCCGTCTAGACTTCTGCAACTCTCTGATGGCTGGGCTCCACTCTTGTGCCTTCCAACCCCTGTAACTTATCCAGAATCCCACAGCCCACCTGGTGTTCAACCTTCTTAAGTTCTCCCATGTCACCCCGCTCCTCTGCTTTGTCTTCCAGTCGAAGCTCGAATCATCTTCAAGACCCTGGTGGTTGCCTATGGAGCAGCAAGGGGAACTGCACCTTCTTACCTTCAGGCTATGCTCGAACCCTACATCCCAAACCGAGCACTCCGTTCGGCCACCTCTGGAATCTTGGCCCTCTCACCTTTATGGTCGGGCAGCTCCCGCTCATCCCTGTCAAAGCTCTTCTCTGGTGGAAACGCATTTATGCGCAAATATAAAATATTTTAAAACCATCACATCGAAGTCACACGATGATATCGTGTGTGATCCTCCCACTACGACTCCGGAAACAATGCAGTTTAATAGGCTACAGATGAAAGAACTAATGAACTTCACAGGGTGTTGAAATTGCACTGTGATCTTGATGCTTCTTTCCAATAAATATCGAGGATCTGATTCTGGTGACATTATGATCAATACTTGACTGCCGTTTTACATATTTAAAAAATCCATAATGATCTCATCATGTAGACCAGGGGTAGGGAACCCTGTTCCTGGAGTTCTGCAGGTACTGCAGGATTTTGTTCCAACTAGGCACCACACCTGACCAACTGATGTAATTCAGCAGTTCAGTGATATCCTAAATTCAACACACCTGGTCTTCCAGGTAGGTTAAATCAAAATCATGAAGAGCCTGCGACACTCCAGGACCAGGGTTGCCTACACCTGATGTAGACTTTACCCGCACAGCCTAAACACTATGTCTGTAATCTGTTGGCTACAGCGCACATGCCAAGACCATAGTTGTCATGACTTCCTCCGAAGTCGGTCCCCCTCCTTGTTCGGCAGTCGACGTCACCGGTCATCTAGCCATCGCCGATCCACCTTTCATTTTCCATTTGTTTTGTCTTGTCTTACCACACACCTTCAATTCCATCATTACATGTGGTGTATTTAACCCTTTGTCCCCCATGTCCTTGTCTGGAATTTTGCCCATTGATTTATTGTACTGTTTACAGTGGTTTTATTTATTAAACTGCACTGTTGTAAATCAGTCTTGCTCTCCTGCGCCTGACTTCTCTGCCAGTACGCACCCCTTACAATAGTACACATTTGCTAATGACAATACTATTGGTATAGTTTAAAAGGCAATGGAAACTTTTGAACTTTCGATTTTTATTTGGTGAATGAAAAGTTAAACTAAAAAGTGCATTTTGTGTTCATTACGTCATCAAACACTGATTTTTATCTGTGAAAAGTCAATTTTGTGGAAAAACACCACAGGTGTGCAGATTTTCTTTATGCAGATTCTAGGGTATTTGCATGAAAATCTGTCCAAATTGGATGAAAACCTAACTTATGACTTAGAAGGTTGCGCTTCAACCTTCTATAGTCGAGGAGACACATTTACTTTGCTTGGGAAGTAATGTGTGATTCTGTCACTATCAATTGAAGTTGCACATTTCAACAGGCTATTAAACAACATAGCTCTAGTCAGGAGTAAGCCAGGTAGTCTAGGAAGGAACAAAAATGAATTATTTAGGCTATATTCATATTATTTCAAGGCTATAGCCTGCCATTTGAGAAATTAATTGTGAAGCATTTGTGACACTACAGGAAGGCAGGAGCGCTCAGCATTTCAAGAACACATCAACAACAGCCCTTTAAAACCTCTACAGGATCAGTGTGGCTAAACCGGGACAGTTGTTGTTCAATATGAGATAAAATGATTAGAACAACAGCCAACTTTCTGGGACATAGACATGCCTTAAATGGGCAGGATGCTTACATTCTTGCTAACCTAACTGCAGTGTCCAATTTACAGTAGCTATCACGGCAAACTTTTATCACGTAAACCCCTCGCAGACTTAATGCAACATTTTGTGTAGTGATGTAATTCTTCACTGGATCAGTCTGAAACGTTGCACACACACTGCTGCCATGTTGAAGACAACATTGAAGTTACAAATAGAGTCATATTTCAATGTATGCCTTGCATGTTTTTTTTGTTTGTATTACCTTTTATGAGATCTAATGTGTTACATTGTCCTACATTAATTTCACATTTCCACAAACTTCAAAGTGTTTATTTTCAAATGGAAACAAGAATATGCATATCCTTGCTTCAGGTCCTGAGCTATAGGCAGTTAGATTTGGGTATGCCATTGTAGGAGAAAATCGATCCTTAGCAATACATTTATACATTTCCAATAACAATTACTTAGAATTAAACAATAATGACACAAAAATGCTTTATTAAGCTATACAGTCATTCTACGGTGCCTTTAAATGAACTTTAAGAAACACGAGTTTGTCCAGTCTTTGGTTTGAGTATCATGTGGTGTGCACGCCTAGTTTGTTAATTTAGCATAGCAGATGCTTTTATATTCCCATGCCCGCAGACAGCACAAATCTATTTTGTAACAACAATATCATGGAATAAAATATAATAAATTAGATAAAAAAGTTACAAGTGCATATAGGCCTACCTTATGATATGCGGCTCTGTGTTAAAAAACAAATGTCTTTTTCTCAAATTCAACGATTAGATACTTCAGATGTAACTGGTTCATTATTACACTGTTAGCACTGTTCCTAACTTAGACTAGCCTCTTATTTAACAGCCTGTATTGAAATCACAACCTCTCTGGTGCTGTAGCATGCGCTCATTCAGTCTCTTGCTCTGGTTTGATATTACAATATTCTACTTGTCTCCAGTCATGTAAAATGAAGTAGAATTGCATAAATGTGTTTATAAAAGGCCATTTCTTCTCAGAACTCAAATAAGATGATAGATTCATGCAGTGCTTTTATTATAATGGAGATCTTTTCCCCTCTACCCTTGTCCGCGGTGGAATGTGAATCCACAACCATCTGACAACTTTGGCATGTAGGCTAATGCTTACAAAATGAAGAACAGCTTCTAAAACTACATATCTAAAGGCTCTGGTCTGTCCTAGGATTGAGGGTGAACGGTAGGCATGTTCTCTGCTATCCACTTTGTTTCATTTTGGATACAGGGGAGGGTCATTTTTCTCATTTCAAACGGTCAGGGAGTGTAAAAATACATTTTACTGATGGGTCATCCATATTCATTTCAGAGAGGTCCAATTTTCTCCAGGTATCCCTCATTATAAATACCTTACAGTCCCTTAACAGTTCACAAGCACCTCAGTCAAGAAACTCAAGATAGATCTGACAGACAAAACCAAAACCTGAAAACCCACATCATTTCCTTCTCACACTACATCTTAAATACTTTGAGGGCTTGTTTCCCAGACACATATTAGGCCTAGTCCTGGACTAAACCCCTGTTTTAACGGAGATTCTACATTGTGCATACTTTTTAGTCCAGGGCTTAATCTGTGTCCAGGAAACAGGCCCTGAATGTTTGATCTACGGGGGTTCTTCATTTAGTTGATGGACCTACAGTATGCTCATTGTCATTCAATCATACAACACCATGGAGGAGATTCCCAACTCTAGTTCTTATCATGACAATAATGTTTTAAAACGTCATACGAAACATAAACACAGTTGTTCATATTACAGTTTCAGAAAAGGGGAAGTTGTTTAAGAGCAGCACTTTAGGGAAGTTGGACAAATATCTAATGCAGTGAGTTGATAAAATCTTGTTACCAAGAGGAAATGCCCTCTCTTCTCCATCCTGAACACAGACTTGCATGAGCTCACATTATTATATATTGTTTTAAACTTAGGCAAGTCAGTTAAGAACAACTTCTTATTTTCAATGATGGCTGAGGTACAGTGGGTTAACTGCCTGTTCAGGGGTAGAACGACATATTTGTACCTTGTCAGCTCAGGGGTTTGAACTTGCAACCTTCCAATTACTAGTCCAACGCCCTAACCACTAGACTACTCGGCCACCCCTTCAAGCCCAACATTCAAATAAGAGGCAAATTGGTTGCAGTCAGATCATTAGTCCCAGAGAAACAGATAAAGTCACCTTGAGTTACTCAATTTGATCAACTTCGCTTTCTCTATGAGATACAACAGAGTTTGTCTGCACAATTTTTTTCCACACAACTGTTAGGTGTAGCCATCAACGCTTGTGAACATAGCCACGGGATGTAGTGGTGGTGTAACACCCCCTGAAAATGAAAAAGAAGGAAAAAAAACGGAAAAGAAACAGCACCCAGCCCCCACCATCAAACTGCTTTTTATAGCTATGCTTGTGTAAATGCTTTTGCACGTAAAAACTCCCTAAAATATTAGCAAATGGGTCGATGCCTCCTTTTTATATCAGCTGTGTAACTTGAGGGTGTAGGCTACGCCTGGAACAACAGTGGAAGTCCCATAACATTGTATAAAGCATCAGGTAGCCAAGCCTGCAGACATAGTAATTAAATTTGGGAACATAACTAATAAGACTAATAAGCCTAAATGTATAGATTACCTATATATATATATATATATATATATATGAGGTTTCTGTATCACATGGAAAAATGTCTAAAGGTGTCACACATGAGTTTAACACAGCTGTCTCTAGTCTCAAGTCTCCACAACCACAGTCACAATAATCAAGGGGCACATACCGAAGAGATGCAGCAGCGTCACCTTCAGTTTTTTTCTTTGAGAAAACAGCATTGTAGCCTACAGTCCATACAATCATCCAACTGGTTCCACTAAATCATCTTCAAATAACATGACATAGTCTGAGATACTCGACAAGAGCGCCCAGACATTGAGTTTGTTAGTTTAAGCTTTCCCATTGGTGGGTGGAGTTTACTGTATTTGCTTTTCACAAACAACATAAAAAAGAGGAGGGGCATGGAGGGAGATATTATCCTGTTTTCAGAGCGGCAGCCTTGGTGGTGTACCCAGTAATCTTTGCAGTGTTTTTCAAAATGATGAAACTGCATCAAAGGTAACACCTGTTAATTTGTCTCTGAAAAGTGTGTTATAGATGCACTTATCCTGTGTGCATTCTTTCTGTAATAGGGTGAACTATAACTTTTTTAAGATACACCGGGCCAAAAAAGACATGTCGACCTATTTGAGAGGGTTATGTTAGCTAGTTAAACCATTTAGCAGTTGTCAGTTAATTCAGATGTACTAAAGACGTCTCTTTTCTTGTTCTACGGGAGTGTTTTTAACCAGAACAAGAACAGTTCACCACGTTCATACACTCAACTATGACACTATGACAACTGCGATACCCTCATAACCCACAGCTTTTTTCTTCTCACGCTATAACAGTATCATTATTGAGACATTTCACAGCATTCTCAACCATCTTCCCCATCTCATTTACTGTTCTGACCACATTGACGTTTTTACGTGAAGCCCACTGCCTGTTTCCTCAACATCTTATCTATCGCTCTGCTATCTAGCTTCTCTATGTGACAGACATTTCCTTTTTGAAGAACAGTCTGATACCATTAACTGCATCTTAAATACTTGCCATACTTTAATTTGATCCAAAGGGTTCCTTCATTTTTGTTGGTGGACCCAACACCATTGGAAGAATTTGATAGAGTGATGGTCACTTTAAATGGACAACTAGTCACTTAATAATGGTACATACTGTTTTTACTCATTTCATAATTGTACATTACCGTTATTTTCAGAAAATGCCATTCAGCCTTGGTTGGCTTGTCCCACTCTTTATATATTTTTCTATTCCTTATTTTTACTTTTAGCTTTTGTGTGTAGTTGTTTCTGTTGGAGGTTGGAAACACCAAGCTTCGCTACACCTGCCCTACCAACATAGTGTCTATGTCCAATACCTTTGATTGACTGTACAGTACATTTCTATGAGGATGACACTGTTCTCTATTCAAGTGGCAGCAGTTTGACTTTGACTTTGAAAAAGCTCAAACAGCTTTTTTAACATCCGTCAACAGAATCAGTGATGATTTGAAGCTCCTTCTGAATTCCTCTAA